>NC_058415.1:28650371-28730903 GCF_002201575.2 Neomonachus schauinslandi
TTAGGTGTTGCGGGCCCAGCGTGCCCGCTGCTCGCCGGCGGGGCGGCGGGCGCTGGGCGCGGGCGGCGGAGCCCTCGCTCCCACCCTCACCTTCCGCGGGCGAGGTAGTGGGTCAGCGCGCCGAGTTGGTGGGGCGCGGGGGAGGGAGGCTGGGGCGGCTCCCGGGGTAAACTTGACTCTTTCCCCTTCCCCCGCAGCCGCTGCAGAGGGAGCGCCAGGCCGGGGCGGAGTGCGGGCTCGCGCGGCAAGTGAGCGCCGAGGTGAGTGCGGGAGGCGCGCTCCCCGCGCTCCCCTCCCTCCCTCCCTGGGGGCGGTGGGTCTGGCGCTGCGTCCTCACCGCGGACTCCCCGCGGCGCCGACGCGCGACAGCGGTGGGTAAGATGGCCCCGTTCGGGGGCTCCGGCGCGCACCGGCGCGCGGGTGGCCGACCGGGCCGGTGACCGGAGGGCCGGGCCCGGGCGAAGGTCACGGCCTCGGCGCGCCGCACACCCGCGCGTCTCTTGAGCCCCCGGCGCTGAGGCCGCCCGGCGAGCCCGGAAGGTGCCTGTGGCTTCCCCAGGTGAAGCCCTGGAAGGCAGCGTCGCGAGGCCGTCGATCGTTTCTTTCTCACGCAGAGGGATGGCCCTCGCGACCCGTCGTCGTGTTTAAATCGCTCTGGTTTTTGAACTCCAGGTCGAGAAATGGATTCGAGTGAACCGGAGACCCCGAAAACGGAAACGAAGGGAGGCTGAAGAAGTGTTTGAAAAGGTAGGGTCCCCGAAAGAGCACTGGGTGGAGTTCTTGAGAAATCTCCCCCTACGCCCCTGAGGACTTGGTCATAACAGTAGAGTAGTAGTTTTTAAGTTTTAATTAAATGTACAGTGAGCCGTAAAATAACGTGGATGGTTATACAGAAATATTGGTTGATAATCTCTGATAGCTATAGACATACTATATTCTCAGGAAGTAAGAGAATGACTCGCGATGGAGATATGTTTCGTGCTCATTAACTAGAGCAATAGGACATAAGCGGGTTCCATTATTATATTAGATCTGTTAATAGTAGTTATGCAGTTGTTAAGGTACCTCTAAAAAGGGGGGGTGTTCTGAATAAATTGCCCACAATATCAGGTTTCTCTGGTTGTGATAGATACAGTAGCACACTCACTCGTTTAGCCTTTAGAGTTTAAATTAGAGCAATCTTAAAAATGGTGGGAGATGAAAGAAGTGATTTCTTTTGAAACACTAGGAGGGATTTTATTTACTATAAAGCAAATGAGAAATTTGTTTTTTTAAATTTAGAATTTCAGTATGTTACTTTGCAGAAGTTTGGACTACCTATTTTCTCCTGAAATTGTGTTAAAACTTGATTTGTGATTGTAATAAATAATTATGAAATAATTGTGAAATAAGGTAAGTAGTATGTTGTTTTCTGAATAATGTTTTACCAGCGTTACAGCAGATACGATTTTTGTTGCGTTTACTTAATTACTGTACTGTTTTTTGATCTTGATAGCACCAAGGGATTAAAATAGATGTATGTTGTTTTTCTGCTGCTAGAATGTATGATGAATCACTCCTGATTCTGAAGCCAAATTCTTGCTGATAGCATTGCTGCCAACTTCTCTGATGTGTTGCCTTAGTATGGGCATTGCAGCGTCCGAGAATGTGCACAGAGCACATCATAATGAAGGTGATTCCAAAGTTTCAGAGTGCATGTAAGGATACCAAGGACAGCTTCTAAGAGAATTGGGAAAAGAACTGGCCTAGGATCCTGGTCATTTGTAGGGAGACAGTCCATGAAGAGTGGTACTCCAGCCCTTACCTTTTTAAACAGAGTCATATCTGTCACTTAAGTTAAACAGTAATAGGAAAAGGTTTCATTTTGAATAGATTTGAGTTTTCTGACCATACCTCGGCATGCTGTGGTAGGTTGTGTTTGTTTAACTTTCATGCTCCAGGTGCTTTAAAAAATGTCCGTGAGGTGATGAATGAGATCATAAAATGTCCAAAGAAGGAAAAAGTTTTATGCCTTAACATTTCAAAAAAATATTTTCTGGCTATTATTTTTTTAAACCAAAAAGGTGATTACCCAAATGCACAGTATGTCACGCATGAATGAAGGGAAGCCCTTACCTTTGTGGATTATTAGGTACCATCACCCCCAAAATCTGAACTTGAAGTAACCACATGTGTGACACCCATGATCTGACCACTGCCTTCTGAGAATGAGAAGGAGGGAACTGAGGATTTCACCTCCCAAGAAAATGGGGTTCTTTGCTAAGCCTTTCTCCTCGATAGAGGCTGTGTATTAGAGCTTATGAGCAGGGCGCACGTTTGACTTTTCTTCTTAGAAAACGTGGGCAGCAGTTTTAAAGAGGATACAGAAATAAAGTAGGTTGGGATCAACAAGCTGAACTTCCTTTCAAGGAGTGAAGCTTAAAGCTGACTAGCTTTGAGGGGGAGGTGGAGAGGGCCAGAAGATGGGAAATTTCAGAATTGGATCAGAGAATATTAATTATCAGTGTGTCTAGTCTTTCTTCCTGGCTCTGCATGGCAGCCAAGCCCTTTGCCCACTGTTTTGCCTCTTTTGCACCCAGGAAAGGGTTTGGAGCTCGCTGAGGCAAAGCAGGCGATATTTTCAAGGGCAGGGTGAAAGGGAGTGTAATCAGTGACCAAGGGCATTAGAACGAGTTCTGAAAGGCTCAGAAGCCACCCTGCAGCGGGTAGCCAAGGTGCCGTACCCCGATTGCCCGAGTGTCTATTCCGAAATACAGAGCGAATTCTGTGTGGTAATGAGTATTTAAACCAAGGTCATGTGTTAAATTTTTGCTACGATTTGAACCTGTTATTAGTAGGAATCTCAGTAGTTAACTCGCTGTTGAGTTTCATAAATGTTCTTAAATGTCTACCATGCCACAAGTAGAAGCAAATGAACCTAATTTCTCCTTTTTAACGCATCCACTATCTTTTTTTTTTACAACATTGAAATAAAACTATGGTATTTTCAGCTTTTATTCATTTTCTGTTACTGTTAACATGAGAAAATGAGTTTTAGTCATTTTTGGTAGGCATAATTTTAAGTCTGCCCATTGCCTTTATTTGCCTACTTTGTTTTCTTTGCCCCACTTCTCCCGCACGCTGCCCTTCCTCCATCCCCCCAGTCTCTGTTTACATCTTTCAGGCTCACGCAGGATTCAGCCCAGATGACTGAACTTGGTTAACTAGTCTGTGTTTAACTGTGGGAGGGTCGGAACATTTTTTCTCCAGTATTTACTGACTTGTGGAAAGCAGAGTCATCTGACCTGCCTGAGGAAGGAAAACAGAGCAGCGGTGCAAGGCCAGAGTCTGGAAGCGGGCAACTGGTGAGGAATTATAGGTAGTGAATGTGATCTTACAGGAGATATTTATTTTCCCCCTTAAAGAAAATCTCGAAGGTGCTAAGTGGTCAGCACAGCCTGATCTATGGGTTGAGTTTTTCAGTGAACTCAGAAGGGGAAGCAAAACAAACTTACCCCGTTCTCAGCTGTGGGTTAAAATAACGAATAATGAAATAAAGTAAACTGGGGTGAGTGAGAGGTACCACCCGGAGAAGTGATTTAAAATGTTCTCCTGGCCTTTTCCTGGCTCTTCTGCTTACTGTTCGAGTGTCTCTCCACCCCCCGCCCCACCAGGTGGCTGTGTGGTGTTACAGGTTTTCAGCTCTCCTCTTCCTGAAGCTACTACATCGGTCTGCCTGACGCATCTTTTGTCTTTCCTGACATTTACTTTCATTTTATTTTTCTCTTCACATCTTCGCCCCCCTTCCACTGGTGCAACTCAATTCTTTCCTACTGGTTTTTCTTTCCTTCATTTCAAATGACAAAACTCACCTCTCTTTTGCCTCTGGTCCTCAGGTGTTTTCTCCTTCATTCTGATAGTCTTTCTTCTTCAGTTATTTCACATTCCTTTCCTTTAGTTTGAATAACTTGTGCAACAGAAAGGGAAGGAGAACATGAACAACCACACAAACAGCCGGGGGGAATGGATCGGCCTGCTCTTTGAGGGCTGCTGAGACAGAGGTGGTGGCCGACTGTGTGGTGTCTGTTTTTAAAAATAATGTTAATAGATGTTGCTGAATGGCTGTTGGTTTTGGAAGAGGAACGTAATTTTTTTTCTGCTTTTATCTCTAACCGATTCAAAGATAAATGCAAATTACCCATCACATTCACAGATGAAGGGATAATATACTTTTATAAATATACATGAAATACAAAGTTTTTAAATAGTTTTTTTTAAGGGTCAGTAATACTATAGTATAGAACAATAAATGGCATATAGAGGAAAATATATGAATGAGGTAGGATTCCTTTAGAAGAAGAAAATGCCAGTTTTCAGATTCAAAAGGGGCACCTGAAATCCTATTTTATGCATATGTGATAATGTACAGAGAATAAATTTTAAGATACTCACTTCTGGTCATCATCAAGTATATATGATGATGTCACAAGCATGCATTGGCAAACTTTCAAAACACTGAAAATTCAGTAATACTGAGGTTGGCTATTATTATTAACAATCCATCCTTTACGTGTGTTAGTTTCCAAGCCTGTGGTCTTGGCGAGGGGGAGTGTGTCGGCCCGTGTTATGATTAGTCATAAGCAACACTAGGTACAAATGGTTTCTAACAAAAGCACCCTTTAAGGTAACCTAATTGTTCTTTTCTCCTGGAACCTGAAAAACAATATTCTGTAGCATGAAATTGTTAAAAATTTTATGAAGTTTTCCTTGAACTACGGAGCGAAACATACAAAGATCTAGAAAGATGGTTGTGAAATGTGGACTTTATATTGTATTTAATGGCCATTTTAGTTGGAGCCAAATGATAAATTCTGTTTTCTAAGTCTTTGAGAAAACAAACATGGGCACTATTTTCTTTGTGATAATATGCTTCTTAGATTCTGGAGCATTTTTTCTCACTTTTATTTCATTTGCTCTTTCCATTCGTTTGATTCTGAATTGCAGTGATAATCTTGGTATGAATAATAATGTACACATTTAAAAAATTGTGTATAAAACCCAATTTGGTTTATGAATTTTGCCCCATTTATTGTTCCTTTTAAAATTTTTATATGTTCTAAGAAAATGCTTTTATTACAATTCTAATATTGAAATATTCAACATGTTAAAGGTAGGTACAAATTTTAAACTATTTAACAAAGTGCTTTACTGCTGTTTGTCTTTTGTGACAGAGGTCTGTTTTATATTAAGTTTATGATTTCTGGAAAACTATTTAAGAGTAATAAAAATTATCTGGCTCTTAGTTGGACCTGTAACAGCAGACGGTGACGGTGTTAGGCTTGACTCTGGAGCGGTAAGGATACAAAGCTTGGCAAAATGGCACAAGATGAATTTAGAGAGGGCTGAACCAAGGGTCCCTTCACTTGATAGGAACTACGCCACATTCAGCAAAATGGTAGGCTTCAGGCAGCCGCGCTTACACAACTGAGGCAGCATTGGTGTTGAGTGGTTTCCCAGGCATTGGTGCCCTTGCTTCTTTTCGAAAATGCTCTTGCCCTGTGAGAATTCATAACTAGTCTACATTTATATAGCTGTAATCTCTTACAATAGCTTCATTGATACTTGATCTCCATAGAAAAGCTTTATGGGTTCTAATGAGTCACTGCTCTTGAGGCACCAGCCGCCCTCCCTGTCTGTGAGTGGCTTTGTGTCCTGTGTTGTACTGATTGTGCCTTTGGATGACAACTTACTTGAGTGATGGGGAGAGGCAGCGTAATTTATTAAAAGTAATTACAAAGAAACCAAACAAAAAGAGTAATTACAGCGCTGTTAATATGCAATTCGTTATTTTATTGCTGCAATATTTAGAACTGGGTCTTACTTGTGGGTCACCCTTTTTTCCTTGTAAATCTCTAGCAAATACATAATTTATTAAATTCTCTGTACCCAGGTCTCAAGTTAGATCCGGTTTCACAAGATCTTGGCTTTTTCTGCCCCCCTCCCTTTTTTTTAAAGCTGGACCAAGGAAGAATTGCTGATAAAATGTATTTTTGGTAGCCTCAGGAAGGAAGTCTGATCCGTATGATTTTATACCATTAAATTTTCATCTGTTCTGTAGATTTATTTTTTTAAGAATCCGCAGCTGATAAAAAATATTCTGAGAATTCTGAGTGAACTGAAACCCCTTCCATTTTTGACTAGCACAACAGAGAAAATTAAAGTATAGTCATCCACTTACCCTCACGCACTTATTCACGTATTTTAAAAAGAATCTGTGAATGGAACTATTAATATAATAATAGCTGACACTTGTCATGTGTCACGCCCTGTTCTGAGTGCTTTGCATGTATCCGCTCATGTAAATGCACCATTAAGGTAGTACTGCAGACCAGCAGGATGCTGTGAGGGTGTCGTAGACTGGGGCGAATGCTCTGAAAGGAGGTGAAGTCCAAACAAATCAAATAATTGCTGCAGAAAAGAATGCTTCAGGCAAGACTTAAAGAATTTTTTTTTTAACCCAAGCCATTGACAGCCTTAGACCACCAGCATAAAGCATACATTTCTAAATGAGGAAAATCCCAACCAGCGAGTATTTTGAAAACACTTGAAAGTGTGCAGATAATTACACTGTTGTTGATTTTAGCAGATTCGATGCCAGCAGGCATCAGCTCTTCTATGCCATGAAAGATGAAAGCCATTTTAATATAAACCATGAGTTTTGGCTGGAAAGGGGAGGCGGGCAGAGAACAATTTCATGACTTTTTAGTTACTTTTATAGGAAGCATTAGTTACGTTCCTGTGATAGAATGCTTTACTTGGCAATTATTCTCATCTGAGGCATTTTAATGACTGCTGCTTTGTGCCTGGTATCATCTGGCACTAATAAGATGCGTTATCGTAGTAGCACCTACCAGTGTCAGCGTAGTTTAGGGCCTGTTACGGTTTCCATTCATCTTCTCTTTTAGGAGGCAGACACTATACCTTTAAGTATAGCCAACCTGTATTTCATTTGTATTTCTGGGTTTCTGCACACAGCAGAAATGACACTCAAGCCTCGTATCTCCAGCACTTAGGAGGGCCTGCCTGATCACACGCAGCCTCGAAAAATATTTGTCGAATGAATTAGATCAATGAATCCCGCTCATGGCACTTAGACCTTATTAAGTCATACCTGGCTGTTACGTTTTTAAGAAATTGTAATGTCCCAGTTTTTATTTAATTATTTTGTTCTTTAATGACAGCAGTTTTCATGAAAGCACATTTGGTACAGCTTTCCTGGTTGTTGTGGGTCATCTTGTTCATCCATTCTACACAGAGAGCTCAGAGCCAGGAAGGCCTGACCCTGGTCCCAACTCTGCCACCAAATTGTGTGCTCCTTGAGTTTGTCACTTGACTTTTGCTTTCATCTGAAAATCCTTTCATTTAATAGGCCAGTTAAGCCAGTGTATATTAGTTATAAAATTAATGAGTATGTTTAGCCTTGATTCTTTCATATAGTTTTATGATATATTTTTTTCTTTTGTCCTTTTTTCATATTTAGAAGGCTTGGATTTTTGTTCTGATGGTTACTTTGACGTAATAATACATTTTGGTCTCTCTTCACTTTTCCCCCCCCTCTTGTCTATTGATTTCCTGCTGTGAGCAGTAGTGAAATTAGATATTAAGCTTTTCTTGCCCCTCCTCACTTTATTTGCTATCATATGACATGAAATACTGTCTTTTTGCTTCCAGATAAATACTTTTAACATGGTCAACAAGCTGATGGTATCGTTTATATAGTCTTCCCATTTCCTCCCTTTCTTTGATGGTTGTATTAGATTTATGATGTCAGAGCATGTAGATATTATATATTTAATACCATATGCTTTATAAAATCACATAACTTTAATTCTGCAAGTAAATCTGTAATGTTCATCAGCCGCCCTCATACAACTGATCTTCGGGGATTTTGGTTTTTTGAAGCTAGTTCTAGAGTGGATTTCTCTGGAAGAGCGTGGGGCAACTATATTTATTGAGTTCTTGTTATTTGAGTTTTGCAAGTTTGTGCTCTTTCTATGTGAAGGTCAGTTCAACTAGATATAAAATTCTTGATTCACATTTTTATTTTGAGTATGTTACTACGTTGTCTTGGTGTTGGTCTCATTTCTTTCCCTCAGAGTGACCTGGTCTTTTCTCCCAGATTTTTTTCTTTAAATTCCGAAAATGTTACTTGAATATGTCTCATTGTGGGTTACTTTTCCCAGTTGTCAAATGGCTTTTGACCTTTATTTTCCTCATTTGTAAAATGAGAATAATGGTAACCTTTTTTGCTGCTCAAGAGAGTGGATTTGAAGACCAGCTAGGGTACTGTATATAAAGTGCTTTAAATTCATTTTACTTTCTTGTTACTCTTCGAAGTCCTGTGTTGTTAGGAACTCTAAAATTTAGAGTACTTCATTTTATGGCAGTCAGATTTGAGTTGGCTTTATATTTGTGAGAAATCTAAAGTGGATCCTCTGAAGTCTTTTGTCTGCATCTTAGCAGTATATAAACGCTCGCCAATTGCATGTGGTCAACAGGCTCTCTGGCCTAAAACCAGTGGTGCTTTCTGAAAGCCTCTCATGGAGAAAACTCCTTCTCTGTTTTATTCTTCATACACTCTTGCCCGAAATAGGTTAGTTTCCCCACACACAACTGGGTTTACATGATCATGGTTTGTGCACAGTGCAATACACAGGGAAAAAAAATTAAAGGACTCTGTTTTTCAGATAATGAAAGCCGAAAACCCAAGTCAGTTCTAATCAGCCAGCATGTTTTCTTGGATTTGTTGTACGTAAGACCTGTGTAAGAAGCTGCTGGAAAATACCAGAGAAACAGGAGATGTCATTTCTGGCCATAGGAGATAAAACACACACATCAAAGATCATTTACAAAGCAGCATGTGGATAAGTAAATTCAAACCAGTGTGGCATAAACTAAGGATGTGAGTATATGATGCATTTTACCTGAGGCTACCCTGGACTCGAGTTTCCACGCCTGGGCCTTGTTTGGATAAAGCAACCCTTTACACATGCAGCCTGGAAGTTATGGTGGGAAATTGGGTAACTGAATTAACTGAATCCATTTTAATGCTTTTACCTGATTTGTAAGCACAGATAGGGGTTTGATCGACATACATGTAAATATTGTTAGTGTCTTTATTTGAATATGTGATTTTTAAAAATAAATTCATCCATGTTTTGCAAGTAAGGCTGGAACCTATCATAGAAATTCTGCTTACACTTGCAAATCAGGGTGATTTGAAAACCCAATGCTAGAAATATAATACCACCTGTAATTCCATGTTAACACATTCCTTATTAAATTCTATATTTATTTGAACAATTTATTTACTAACTTCACCACATATCCACAACATACAAAGCCCTGAATAAGGAGTACAGAAATGAATGGAAAACAGTCCCGAACGAGTTTACAGTTGATTGTAAAAAATTGTATAGAGTAGGAAACAATAGAACCCAGCCTCTGTCAGTGGTACAAGTATGTCTACAGAGCAGTTTGGATCTCTGTAAGAAAAGGGGGTCCTCTCTCTGTGGGCTTTTTGCATTCTCCGTGAGGCTTTGCCAGGATGATTCCAGGATGCAAATATTCCAGTTTATTCAACTTTTGTTATTTTGTAGAATTGAGGATACCATCATTTCAGTTCTCAAAATTCTGATTGTCTTCATGAGAAGGTACTGAAACTGGGAAATTAGTATTTCCCTTTGGCTCATGTGCAGTTGGAGGCCTGCAGCGAGTTCAGGCTACTTCTGGACTTGAGGATGTATAACGTTTTCAATCTCTTCCACTCTGTTTTTTCCCTTTTATTTGCATTCTTAAGTTTTGGGGTTTTTCCCTTCGCTGAACATTTGGTTGAGGCAAAATGAGAAATGAGAATGTTTCAGAATTAAAGGTGGTGACTGCAAGTTCTGGAGTCCTTCAGTTTCCTCTTGTGATTTTTGAATGTTGTATTCTGTCATCAAAAAGCATCACACTTGTTTTCAGCACCACAGATTTAGCATGACCTCATTTAAAAAAAAGTTATTAAAAAATAATTATATGCCCCTTTTTCTTTTGATGAGCACAAATGCACTCATCAAGTGGGCCACAAAATGGCATTAAGTGCATATCCAAATCCTTTAACATTTTACATCTCTATAAATCAAGAAATGTTTGTTTTTCAGGGTGTTAAATTCTAAATCATAGGTATGTGAAGGTTCAGACTTCATATATATGAAGCAAGAAAACAAACTGATTTGCAGTAATTAATATCAAGGAAACTGTAAAGTGGGGAGACTATGTAAAGTGGGGAAAGATCTTTTCATAGAAAAGGCAACAGTTGTCATTTTATATGGCCTCATTTATAACTGAAAACCATAGAGTTAATTTTCTGTGGCAATTTTCATTTGGTGTCCAAGAAAAATTCATGATCTCCGTGAGGAGCAGGAGAAGTCAAGGAGAACAACGGGAAGAATCTGGAAGAGATATAGCTCTGCGTTGTGTTCACGCATAGCTTGGTTTCTGAGTTTTTCTCCCTAACTGTCAGCTACAGGAGCTTTACTTTTCAGTGTTGAAGGCACAGCTTTAACAGTGATTGCTCGCAGTAACGGTGAAGGCTGCCGAGTGCTCCCACAGACAGCGGAAGATAGTGGTTCTGGTTCTCTCTTGTAGCAGCTGTACTGAGTTTTAGGTCCCATATCTTTTATATGCCATAAAATGCACCCATAGCCAGTTTCTTGAGTTTTAGGACACACAGTTTGTGCAGCCATCGCCGCAGTCCAGTTTTAGAACATTTCCATCACCAGAAAGTTCCCTTGTGTCCATTTGTGGTCAGTCCCCATCCTGACCCCCTAGCCCCAGGCAACTACTGATATGCTTTCTGTCTTTAGAGTTTTGCCTTTTCTGGAAATTTCCTATAAATGGAATCATACACACTTTAGTCTTTTGGACTTGACTTCTTTTCATTTATCACCCCGTTTTGAGGTTGAGCAGTATTGCACATTTTGGTGTTTGCTCCTTTTTATGACAAGGTGTTATTCCATTGTGTGGATGTGCTACGTTTTGTTTATTCGTTTTCTGGTTGAGAGGTGTTTGGAGTTTTTGCAGGTTTGGCTTACTATGAATAGTGTTTAACTGCCTACATGTGGACATGTTTCTCTTAGGTAGATACCCAGGCCTGGCATGGCTTGGCCATAGGGTAGGGGTGTGTTTAACTTTCCAAGAAACTGCTCAACTGTTTTCCAGAGTGGTTGCAGCATGTTCTACCAGTGGTGCTTACGGTTCCCAGTTACTGTGTCTCCTCATCAGCACTTAGAATTGTCAGACTTCTTTATTTTAGCCATTTTCATGGGAGTGGAACCGTGCTTTCTTCACTTGTGCTTTTATTTCTTGTGAGGATCTGAAAGTATCTGTATACCCGAATGTGCTTTCGTCCTCCATTTTATAGATCAGAAGGCAGTAGAGTAGTCACTGGAAAATCTAAATGTCTCACCCAAGATTCCCAAATGAGTCACTGAGCCTAGAGTCCTCGTGCATCAGTTGGAGATGGAGCAGCCTGTTTTTTGTTCCAGCTCCTGGCTCCCTGTGACTCAGGCTCCTCTTTGTCCTCATAGCCTTGTTGGGTGTGGCTTTCTTTTGATCTTTGTTGAATGAGCCATTCTTACCCTCTCTGGAATTTGGTCTGATGAAATCCCGTTGTTTTCTGTGGAGATGTGCTAGTGTCTTGGGAGAGGTGCTCCTTAGCTGAGGTTCACAGGCCTTGGGTGGCTGTACCAGCACGTGTCATCCTGTCAAAGGGGGTAGACCCTCGCCTCACCGGAGCGCTGGGGGAGTTAGGTGAGGTGACTTACTGAGACAGCTGGCACAGCCTAAATAGTTAATACGTTTTACAGCACCTCGTCCAATGCCTGTGAAAGTCGACTACCTTCTGACGTGGACAGTAAGACCAGTCATTTGGGTTTTTCTTCTCAGCGATCGTGAGACAGGAGAGCGTTCTTAAGTTTATTTACTAATCAAGAAAAAAAATTCAGCCATAGTTTCTTACTGTTCTTTGGTGGGCAGCAAATGTAGCAGTAGTACTTTTACAAGTTTCTCTGTTTCACCTGTTTTCTGGCTTGACTCTAGAAGACTCATCCTGTTTCTCGGAGCTACTGTAGCATTTCGTCAGCCCCTCCCTCCAGTTTGTCCAGACCGGAAGCTCTCAGAGTGCTCTTGTGGCTGTAAGATCTGTAGTGTAGCAAAAGCTCCATTTTAGATCAATCTATAATCATTTCTTGCTGTCAGTATGTCATTGCTTTTGCATCTTGAGGCCAAACTGTTTTGATGCGAAATTCCTTTGAAGGCTGGCGGAGCTTATACAAATGCCCAGCTAATGAAAGGCACTTAATATGGGGCACATCTCGCCCTCCATGCTCACTTTGCAGGGCATGCCTGGTTGAAGGGAAGCTTCCAGTTACCTCTGTTACCTTTCGCTAGACAGGGTTGCAGTGTTTCATTTATTTCAGGACAAAAAGTGACTTTTAGTACAGGTAGTTTGTGAAATAATTATTTTCTCTGAAATGATTCTTGGTCATGTTGAGTTTCTAAATGTTAAAGGGAACCTGGAGAGGGGCCTGGGTGGCTCAGTCGGTTAAGCGTCCCGACTCTTGATTTAGGCTCAGGTCATGATCTCAGGGTTGTGAGATTGAGCCCCATGTCGGGCTCTGCACTGAGCGTGGAGCCTGCTTAGGATTCCCCGCCCCCCCCCCCCGCCCGCCTCCCCGTGCTTGCTCTCTCCCTCCCTCTCAAAAATAAATAAATAATAAAGGGAACATGGCTTTTAGATCTCTGAAAAATCTCCTCTTGGTCTTACGCTGTTGCACAGAACATGGGGACAAGCTAAAAGGTTGAGAACTTCAGAACATCTAACCACCACCACCAAGGCGCTGTCTGAAATAACTGCTGAAGTTCTAAGTCAGGCACCTGGAAGGGGTGTGCTAGTGGCTGTAATGTTAAAGCTGCTTGAGGTCCTAAACACCTGAGTGTGCCGGACCGCAAGAGAGGAAATGAGGGGGGAAATGTCACGTGGAAAGTTGACAAGTCAGGTTTCACTTTAGCACTTTATTTGGGAGGTTGTATGGGACTGAGCTGTTAGACTCAGGGAAGACCTTACAGCTTCTTGAAGGCCAGCCTTTTTCTTACATGTGAGAACATGGAGGCCCCGAGAAGTTTCGGGTCCCAGGCTGGAGTGCTGCCCTGGGACCAGAGCCCAGGTTCCCGCCCCCCCCCTTTTTTTTTTTTTTTTGCTATTTTCAGCTGGGCAGTTTCCCAAAGCAGGGTGTGGAGGCAGAGCAGCCTTGGGTTCCAGGTGAGGAGAAATGGGTCACACTGGTCTTTGTTATGTTGTAGGGCGTGGACACCTGAGGGAGGCCCAGAAAGAAGGTCTGAGAGACTTGGGATGTCCCTACCAGGTCATCCCTTGTCATGTAGAAACACATGCAGAGTGAGGGCCTTTTCCTAGTGGACGGAGGCTTGCTGAGGCAGGGACTGCGTCAGATTTTGAGGGCTCAGTCATTTCCGAGCACAGAGAAAGACTTCATGGTGAGGCAGCTGGGTGTCTGCAAGGATTGATGTGAAATTTTGCTTTTCATGTTAAATTAGTGACTTTTACAAGGCACAGATTATTTGAATTTTTGTGATTCTTATCATAGTCCAAGCAACTGCAACATGAAAATGTTGTGGTAGTTTTTCAATCAAATGTGAGTGTGACCAGATAATTAGTCATTTTATTTTGTATTGCAGCAGGGGTACACCCACAAATGCCTTTTCTTCAGTCTGTGCAGATCTCTTTTATGGTGATGTTATTTATTCTAAAATGCAAGGCTGCTTTCCATGTTTACACATATTCCTACCTTGCTGTATTGCAAATTTAGAGTTACATTTTTCTTCAGTCTCTCTCACTTGGCTCATAGCTTACAGGCCAGATCATACCACCTTCACCCCCAAAAGCAGTATTGATAAACCTAATGCTGAACTTGGATTATGAAAGGTTTAGTTGGCAGGGCAAAGTGAGTAGGAAGATTCTGGTTTCTGCTTGTATTTTATCTGCAACACAGCTGGTAGATACAAAAGGATACTGCCCCCAAATGAGCAGTTGAAAAGGGAATGTAGGTACTGAGCTGCTTCAGACTTGCAGAAGGCGCCCCCCTGCCCCAGCAGAATGAATTTGCTCCTGTGGCAAACTTTGAGTCTTCATTAGAGATTAAGTCACTGACTTGGTCACCAGTAGCATTACCCAACCTTAGAGCACCAGATTATCGTAAGACAAATCTAAATGATGCTGAATGGTCTTCCAACAAAGGATTCCTGTCATACCAGCATGCACGTATAACTTGGGTGGTGTGCGTGCAAACGTACGCACACACATTTACCTGTCCCGTCAGCCTTTGACCTGCAAGCAGGGGAGGTGAGGGGCGAGACCCGCTGTTGTGACCACTGTCTCCCAGCTCAGAGGAAAGCTGCAGGCGCTATTTCCAGAGCTGGCACTGTTTGCCTCTGACTCACGCTTCCAGAGAACTGCCCTGTGCATAATGCAAAGTCATTGTCATCATGAGCCATCGTAGGGAGAGGTTCAGTGGAAAAAGTGAAGGTGGAGCAAACCAGGCTCTGGAACAGGAGGCAAAAGGTACGGTTTTTGGTTTTGCTGAACTTCATAGTCACTTTTTTGAAAACTGCAGTAATCCTGATGGAGTTCGGGATAACAGAAGAGAGGAAATCTGACTTGTTGCTGCAGGACTCCTCTTGTGTTCAGATTCTTGAAACAGGAGGAGGAGAGTAAATAATCCTGTGATTATTGTCGATTTTGAACACATTCATAATTTCTCAGTTTTTAATTTTTTGTGTCAAACCTCTTTTGTGATCATGCAGTGTTACAGAGAAGAGAGGGGGATGTGTTATAAATATATATAAACTTTGGTATTCTAATTACTTGTCTTCAAAATGAACTTTTAATAATCGGGAGGGCAAGGCACATCATTTATATGAGGGTTAAGAATAAAGAAGTTATCTCTGTGCTATTCTTGGTGGGACTTTTTCCTGTGAAAAACTGTTACCAGCATATCTGGAAACACTTCCTCATTTTTTAAAGACCGTTCAATATAGTAAATCTTACTATCAGAAATAATTGAAAATTGGGGCACCTGGCTAGCTCAGTCAGTTAAGTGTCTTGGTTTTGGCTCCGGTCATGATCTCAGGGTCATGATACCGAGCCCCACGTTGGGCTCCACATTCAGCGGGAAGTCTGTTTGGGATTCTCTCTCTCCCTCTGCCCCTCCCACTTATCCCCCCCCCCAATAAATAAATAAATCTGTTTTAAAAAAAAGAATTGAAAAGTAAAATAAAGTAGCCATTGTAACGGTAGCTCAGTAGAAAGAGTTCGTGTGTCAAGAGCATTTATTTCCTAAGCAGTTTTTTTACTGTAGTTTCCTTAGCAAGAAAAGTGTAAATCTGTCGTGGATGGACACTTTTTCTTCTTTTTCCCAGAACATGTGTGGTTTCCATTAGCTTCTTTCTCCACCGAACTGTGGAGATGGCTGCAGATGATGCCTGTGGGTCATCTGTGCTCCTAGAATTGAACTGAAATTGTGCTGTACATTTCCCCCACCACTGTTGTCCTTCACAACCTGGAAATCATAGACAGGTGGATGGAAATCCCATCTTTATCCCTTACTAGTTTTTTACCTTGGACAAACTAGTCTGTGGAAGCCTCAGTTTCCTCATCTGTAAAACAGTTACTGTAAAGCATTTAACAAAGAGCTGCCCCTGGATTGTTGCTCAGTGACAGTAATTAATGTTACTGGGGATGGGCTTCTCCAGTACTGTTGTCAGGGGTTAAAGTCATTCATCATCTGCGGTGTATTAAGAGAACGGAAGGAGCCCTGAGAAGCAATAGGATAGATCAGAAATGTAGCCAGAGAAGGATGGCCATGTTTGGAACATCAGCCCCGCGTCTCCTGCCCAGCTGGAGTGTCCCCAGCATGAAGACCGGGGAGGCAGCCCAGTTACTTCTCTGGCAGGTCTCAGCTACGCCTAGAGGTGCACCTCTCTGCTAAGCTGACCCCGGAATCTGCTCCGTGAGGCCGCTCTGCCCCAGGCAAATACTGCCTGGGGTTCTGTTGGGAGTTTCCACTAGGCTCCTCCAAGAAAGTTTTAGTTGAAGTCCTCAGTAGTAGTTTTATTGATTTGGGTTGAGGTCTTAATTAAAGTCATCAGTCATCTCACTTGGCAAAAGGTCTGGCCAGGCAGAAATACAGTGCTTGCTGGTATCTGAGTACTGTAGAATTCAAGGAAGTTGTCAGAAACAAGTGTTGAGATATCCCTGCCCCCCCCCCCCCCCACAGCTATAGAAGTCTGAGTTTACAATAACTATTATTCTTATGTAGAGCTGGCTCCGAATAGTGAGTTTCCCCAGGCATGGACTTACTAATAGAAACCCACTTAGACCCTGAAGAAATGGGCCCAGTGTTTGTCTCAACTATGAGTAATGTATTATGCATGATTTAAAAAGGCTTCTCAGAATGTCCTTGCTTATGTAAATCAAGAATCAATATTTTTTAGAAAGAAGTTTTTATAGATAAGCCATCACATTATTTGATAATCAGACATCATTTTCAAGTACTTAAAAGGGTCATTGGACAAAACCCAGTGGACTGACTTCGCTCCCTAATTGCTAAGGATTGAGACTCCACATGCCCTCTAAATTATGAACAGGCTTGAATTTTTTATGGGAAAGAAATTATATTTTTATGTAGGATAATTTTCATGTCAAACGGTCTATTAGCCAGCTAGCTCTATCAGATTATACGGGTTGCCACTTTAACTCACCTGATCCCTACTTTTCCTCTGTGAAGTTTATTTTAAATAGAGATAAGAGAATGAGAGAGAAAGTAGGTTTGGAACAAGGGGAATCATGAAAAAACACTGCTGGTCCTTTCCATTCGTCCTTGGCATTCTTGGAATATTCTTACCTCTGTTGAGTTCAGCGACAGACTTGCTCATGGTAAGGGGCATTGTGGGCCCCCCTGGGGAGGAAGTTGCTGGCACATTCTCCCCATTTTCTCCCAGGCAGTGCCATACCTCTCCATGAGTGGTGAGGGCCATTGGAAGGATTTCATAGGCCCGGCGGGGGGGGGGGGGGGGGGGGGGCGGGGCGCCCCTCAGCGGATAGCTGCAACAGTGTGCAGACCTGCATCTGTGTGACCCCGTGTGAGTGCCGGCTGCCCCAGAGATGGTGTGTTTTTACACTCTGGGCCGGGCGGGGGCCGCCATGCCGGCGGAGCTCGTTGGCCAGTTTGTCGGCCAGTGTGTCTCGGAGTGCAGGGAGAATGCTGGGAGGGAGAAGAGTTTTATTGCTTCTGAAAATAGAGGAAATACTCAAGAGTGCTGGGAGAGAGGAGGATAAATATAGCATTTCCGTTTTCCTGCCCATTCTACTGTTTTCCACTGCATTTCATTTTTCATAAGATGGATTTTTATCCTGCTAACTTCAACAGAAAATAAGTGCATACCGTTTCTGTCAGATGGGCCCTCTTATCACTTATTACCTTTTTTTTTTCCTGTTCAGAAACTTTTGTGCAGGGACGTATAAGGTGGTCCTAAGAAGCTTGTCTTCTCGACATGGCGCGTGTGCCACGGCTTCCAGCGGGACCTCCTATGAGTACATGGCAGGGCCAGTCTTGGCTATGGTGGTCAGGAAATTCCAGATACGGACTAGCTTGTCCTTGCTCTTATTTCTTCCACGACCCATGTCCTAGAGGGCCGTTCCGTCAGTGGGCACCGTCAGCCCCCAGCGCTCAGACATGGCCCCGGAGCCTGGTCTTTGTGCCCAGGAACAGTGCCAGATGCCATCCAGTCTGCTGTCCTGCTGGGAAGGGGTCCGTCATTGAGTCTGCAAGGCAGAGCTAGCACACTGGCCGTAAGGCCCTGCCCAGCTGTTTAGTAGGTGCTTGGCCGCAGTTGACTCAGTAGGAGATGGGAGGGGAAAGCAAGATAGGTCGTCTTACGGCATTGTCCACGCTGTGCCTGCTTACCAGACTGAGGTTTCTCACTGTGTAAAATTATTCAGTTGATACCAATTTTAACAAATAAAGCCTAACTTTGAGGTTTGGGAGGTAAGTGGCTTGTGTTAGATTTTCAGCGCATGAACCGAATATAAACATTTCCCTGGTTTCTCATTTCTTGATTGTTCGGAGTGCCCATTAGCATGCTTAGCCTAGTGCCTGGCCTAGGTTTGCCTGTGACAAAGGTCCTATGTTCATAGGGCAGGGGACTCTGCGTTCCCAGGCCCCAGCACTGCCCCCGCCGGCCGTGTGCAGTAATAAGTAAGCTACTCGTGGTTACCGGCTAATAGGGCCGTGACCCGGCTTGAACTCCATAATGAGGAAAGAGCAGATTTATTTGCTCCCCCTGCGTGCCTCCCTCCCCCCATGCTCCTTTATTATCTTTAAGAGGAAATTGAATAGCAAAATTCTGCATTCTCATAATGTTACTGGCCTGATGTCATCTTTTCCAGTCTGGAGTCAAGAAAGAGGGACAACCAAAACACAGATTTAACATTTCGTAGCTGCCCAGGGCTTCAGCTAGAGGCTCTATGTATGTGTGTGTTATGTTTTTAACAGCTTGTGTCAGGTGTAATGGCTAGAGGATAAAATTTAGTGTACAATTTATTGGTTTCTAATAAATTTGCTAAGTTGTGCGGTCATCACCAGAATCCAGTTTTAGAACATTCCTATCATCCCTGAAAGATCCCTGGCACCCATTAGCAGTGACTCCCTGTTGCCCCCCGCCCCGCAGCTGTGGGCAACCTGTAACTTTCTTTCTCTTTCTGTAGATTGGCCTTTTCTGGACGTTTCGTGTCAGTGGAATCGTACAATATGTGGTTTTGTGCATTCCTTCCTTCACTTAGCATACCGTTTTGGGGGTTCATCCATGTTGTAGCATGTATCAGTAATTTGTTCTTTTTTTTTTTCCCGAGTAGTATTCCATTGTATGGATATACCACATTTTGTCTGTTCACCAATTGATAGACATTGTTGTTTCCAGTTTGGGGCTGTTGTGGATGATGCTGCTATAAAGACTCACAAGTTTTTGTGTGGATGTGTGTTTTCAGTTCTTTCGGGTAGGCACCTAGAAGTCTTAACAGTAAACTTATGTGTAACTTACTAAGAAACTACCAGATTGTTTTCCAAAAAACTATACCCTATTAACATTTCCACCAGTGATGCATGAGGGTTCTAGTTTCTTTACACCCTAACCATAGGCTATATTTAAGGAATAACCTTAACCTTTGACTTTTATTTGATACTCTTACACACCAAAGAAAGGTAGAAACTGTTTTAGGGTTTTTTTGCATTTTTTCAAGAATTGTTAATGCATGTTAACCGAAATTGTAGTCCTGGGTACTCTGTCCTCTCTAATCTCTAATTATGTGGGGTTTTTTGTAGACTTGATAAGAAGTATGGAGGCCGTGTGTGATGTTAATTGTTTCAACGTTAAATTAGTTTACTTTGAGAGGGGATTTTATTTTTTGTGCTTTTCTTTTTGTTACTTTCTCTTTTGCTCATGCCAAAGGTTGTAAGTTTATATTTCTAATTATACACATTGTCTTAATATAGAGTAGACACATGTGTATGTAGAACCATGTTTCATGGTGCTTTAAATAATCAAATGGTAAGTTTTCTAGTTTATAGAATTAGGTAGCTTTTAAGGGTTTTTTATTAAAAATGCAGGTAGGGGTATTTGTATGAACCTGGGCTATTTCCAAAGGCCTCACAGAAGTTGTACAAGAAGAATTTATCCCATCATTTGACATGGCAGGGATTACTATGCACCTTTAAGACCAAGTGATAAAAGTTGCTTATTATTTTTGTTTATTCTCGGATTTGCAGGTATGTTTTATTCTGGCAGTGAGCTTATCAAATAAACATTTTTCTAGCCAAGTCCTAGTTAGTCATGACCGAGCCTCCTGGTGAGGTCTGTGGCCGCTCCTTAGGTGCCCCAGGACACCTGCTGCAGGCCTGCTGGTCTTTGAACAATTTGTACTTGTTGAGGGTTGGTTTTAGCAGTGAGTGGGTAAAGATAATGTTCTTTATAATAATGAGGGAGCACCTCACCTCCCAAGAGGAAAGGATGAGGGGTACCCAAGTGCCAAGTGACAGAAATACACAGGAGAGAAACCACGGCAGAGATGTTCTCATACGTTCTGATAGCTGAGGAGACGGCCACAGCTAACTATGGGCTGTGACACGTAGCCTGGCCTCCATTTCTGTTCTGGCACTCTGACGTGGGAGTAGTTTGGTATCAAGGAGCCGTTCTCACGGGGCAGAACCACTCCCATGGGGATGATGTTGTGTCACAGTGATTGGGGGGTGCTCTTGGCCGTTAGCAGGCTGAGTCTGGGAATAGTGTGTCTGCAGTGCGTAGCACTTCCCAGCGTGGTGAGGAATGTGCTGCTTCCTGCAGTCTTTAGGTGCCCGCTGCAGGGTTAGACAGCTGAGAATCCTGGCACCAATATCGGAGCTTAGACCTGACTCTCTAGGCACAGTTTTAATATTTTCTGACTTCTCTAGGAATGTGACTGCCAGGTAAATCTGGGAGGATTGTATTTTGCTGAGTTTTCCCCCAAATGCTTGCCATTTCAGAAAACCATGTCCTCAGTGAGAATGCTTTTGTGTCTGAGTAACTTCCACAGCATGTTTAATTCAGTTTGCATTAATAGCTGTGTGTTTATGGGGATTCTTTAGGCCTCTTACTGCTTCATTATGTCTTCTAGGGTTCACGGGCTTGTAAATACCAAAATCCACATTAATGCATCCGGACCCACTTTCCTTTTAATTCTCCTTTATATTACAGATGGGGCATTCTATTAAGGTCTCCTCATTAGATGTATTACATGTGTTAGGATATCTAAGAATTTCTTTTCAGGGTAGTTTTAAAAGTGAGGCATTATTTCTGACACTGTGAGAGCTGTTGGCTCCACGTTCCAACAGGCTTTCAGTCCATGTTACAGGTATGTGTGGAAGGGAGTGGCAGAGCTAATGGGGGTAGTAGCAGCTCTCAGAGGGTGCATGAGGGGGAGGCAAAGCTTGCAGGGACCTGTGGAGGGCGGGGTGCTGCAGGTCACTGAGCTGTGTTCCTTTGCTGTAAGTTGACTGTCCTGTGGGCTCTGCAGTACTCCCTAGGACTGCTTGCTGCCTTCATCAGCGCAGAACCCTCCCCGTCACTGTGCACCCCATCAGTGGGGCATGGGGGGCATCATGAGGCTAGTCACATATTTCTGAGAAGAGATGTGGTAGGGAGGCCTAGGGCAGAGTGGAGGGTGAAGAACCGAGCTATTGGGCTTCATGCTGACGTTACTGAATTCCTTAGGGATGTTGCCTAGATGCACACATTAAATCATCTTATCAGTCTCAGTTTTCCTGGCCTCTGCTCTTTTGTCTGCGGTGTGTTCCTGACGAAGAGCCATGCCCCTGATCCACCCAGGAGCAGCCCCTCCTAGCCCATGCTTTCTCAGCAGAGCAGTTCCTCGGAGCTCGCACATGTAAGCGTCCTCCCTGTGTGCAGCATTTCCCCCTCCTGGGCCCTCAGACACCTGCCATCCTGTCATGACTCCAGGCCACTTTGGTGCCATGCCAGTCACTCTTCATCCCTGGGTTTGAGAGACGTGGCGTTCTACCAGCTCCTCACGATTTTAGCACTGATTCCAGTTTGCAGATTTTCCAATAGTAATTATTCTCCTTCCATTTGTTGCTGATATTTTGGACATTTCAGTGCTTAAAAGCATCTTCTCCAGCAGCTAATCAGGGACACCAGGAAGAAAAAAGTTAATTCAGCCTTCTCATGGAAGGAAGCTCCTAAGAAAGGTTTACTCAGGGGCAGGGAGTTGGAATTAATTTTAATTCAGTTTCATTTGTAATAACTAAGTCCACTGTTAATGTAACAACTCGGCTTTCTACTAAGCCTTGCCTAGGTCTTTGAGAGTTTCTTGGTCAGATCGGAGTGACACATAGGCTACAGTATGCCCGCCCCATAGGGCTGATTGGGTGGGCTCGCTGGGGATCCTGGTTTATGTTGCTCAGATTGTTGAAACTACACCGAATGCTGAGTTGACTGGTGCAGGGTGCTATGTTCCCAGTTTCTGCATAGAGTAGTTTGTTTTCCTGTGCGGCACTTTTCCTGTATATTTACCTCAGTTCAGCATATTTAGCTCCCTTTCTAGTTTCAAACCAACTTGAGCCAAGAAAATTAACATTTTTTTCTTGTTATAAAAGTGATATACTGTCGGGGCACCTGGGTGGCTCAGTCAGACACAACCGACTCTTGGTTTTGGCTCAGGTCATGATCTCAGGGCCCTGGGATTGAGCCCTGCGTCAGGCTCTGCACTGAGTGCCGAGTCTACTGGAGATTATCTCTCTCTCCCTCTGCTCCTGCACGCACGCTTGAGCGCGTGTGCACGCACGCTGTCTCTCTCTGTGTCTCTCTAAAATAAATACAATCTTTTTTTTTAAAAAAGTGATATACTATTAGAGAAAATTTAGAAAATATAGGGAAGTATAAAGAAGAGAATTAAAGGGGCGCCTGGGTGGCTCAGTCGTTAAGCGTCTGCCTTCGGCTTGGGTCATGGCCCTAGGGTCCTGGGATCGAGCCCCGCATCGGGCTCCCTGCTCGGCGGGAAGCCTGCTTCTCCCTCTCCCACTCCCCCTGCTTGTGTTCCCTCTCTCGCTGTGTCTCTCTCTGTCAAATAAATAAAATCTTTAAAAAAAAAAGAGAAAATTAAAGACTGCCTGTAATCCAGTCATCCGGAGAGCTGTAGACTCTTACTATTCCGGTGTTTGTCTTTTAAGTCTCTTAGTGAAAAAAATTATTGAAAAAGAATGGGAGTATGTTTTGTATTTGTGACTTCAAAGGTGGTTCATTCAGGCTACTTTTTATTTTTTCTAATTAACTGAATTCACTGATTTTGAAATTTGGCCTTTTGGAAAGATCTGTTTTATACCTTTCATGAAAACATACTTGATGGACAGTGAGTACTGGAATCCTGGCTTTCCCAGGGACTTGTGTACCTTAACTAAATCCATGTGGAAACGATCTTGTGTGTACCAGAGTAAACTTTTATAAATGTAGACTGTGATTTGATGTCACAATCTCACAAATGGATGATGGCAGGAGTGAGCTCAGGGCTGGGGGATGACTTTTTTTACCTTTGACTTTCTGGGTGTGACCATTGGTGTAAAAAGTGGCAACAGCCATGCTGTGTTTCCTCTTCTCTCTCAGCGTGAATCAAAGGGACATCCATTTCAGGATCTGAGGGTGTGCTACCAGCTCACCTCGTGACTTGTGGGTTGAGCTTGCAGTCAGAATATGTGAATTATGGAAGATGAGCCTCTGTTCAGCAATTAACTGGGGCTATTTCTGTTCTACTTCAAGAGTTACGCTGAAATTGATACTCCCAACTTGTTTCTAAGGAATATGCAGTTACACAGCCGGCCTGTCTTTTCTGGCTTTTATTAAAATGCAAATAGTCTTCAGAGTAGTGTAATTGAGTCCTGAAAGGGGTTATAACTGATGCCTGGCCTCTTCTTTGGTTTTTTTGCTTTTTTGTGCGGCCGGGCTGGCTTTCCTGGCTATCTTGCTGTCTACATGGGGGAAAACCCCTCCCAGAGAGGCTTCGTCCAAGCTAGTGGAAAGTCTGGCACTTGGAGTGCTCAGTTCATCCCTGGGGTGTGCAGGCACACACACGCACATGCACACACACGCACGCATGCACCTGCCATGAGCCTGGTAACGCTACCACACAAAGTGAATGTCGTATACAGATTTATGCAGGTGAATAGCGTGAATTGTTTTGGCAATTAATAGATTTCTCTGCATTTACCAGTATTGACTTAAATGAAATGGAGTCAGTGCATCTGTCTCCTTTGGCTCTTCATGCCTCTGCTCTTTTTAGTTTAAACAGAATCATGAATCATAGGTAGGCTCTCTCTTGTCACAAACATCCAATAGCAGGACCCACTCTGGTTAGGCATGCTGTACACGTCCCCAAAGTGCCAGAACATGATGTCATGTGGGTCCTCGTTTTCATGTGAGAAGAAAGTAAGTCCCTCAGAAATTCTTTATAGCAGCTGATACCTGACTGAGACCTCGCCTTCCATCAAAGGCCAGGAGCACAGCTCATGGCCCGTGCGCTGACATCAGGCAGCTGGTGGAGCATGAGGTCAGAACTGCACGCTTGGCAAGACAAAAGGGGGCCATTGGATTTCCCTCCCATGAGGAATCAAAGAATTGCTGAAGCTTCCCTGTGCATCTTGAATCCTCTTCCCAGCCTGGCTCCCAGAGGGTGGGAGAATTAAAACATGAGCATCCTAAACTGTTACTGGATCACATCATTTAGGGTCATTTTTGGATGTATCTCAATTCTGACAAGCGGACGCTATGTGCTCCTCCGTCTTTCAACTTGTCCCAGATATTTGGAGGACTATCCTGTTTGTGGACCTTGTGCCACACCGAGGGGCTTTGATACTCCACAGCCCCCACCCTTTCTTTTGGTTACATGTGTTTCTGCTAAAGACATCTTTTTCCAGTGCTTACAGGGGGCATGAATAAGTTGCTCAGTCCCCTGTAGTTTTTGTACTTTGTGGTTTCTCTCATCCTGTGGTGTTAACCATAACATGGAAAGGAACCTGATCAGAAGGCACATGTCCAAGGTTATCAGACTAATGTGTGGTGGCCCAGAAACCCTCTGGTGTGATGGTGAGTGGGCCTGAAAACACCCTTTATCTTGTATGTCTGAGAAAGCCCCGTTGGTCCTGACCAGCTGGGGCCAGCTGCTTCTGGTGGTGTGCCTTTCCTTTTTGGGTCACCTTTTGGTGCTGTAGGTGCACGTGCTGGCCCTTCTGGGGCCCTGGGGTTGGTCAGGCATGCCCCAGGTGCAGGGGGAGGGGCAGAGGGGCCCGACACGGGGCTCGATCTCATGATCCCCAAATCATGACCTGACGTCTAATTGACTGAGCCACCTAGGCTCCCCTAAAAACAGTCATCCTAAAATGAACTCGGGTTGGGTGTTCTAGCACTTGGCACAGTATCAGGCAAATCCTTATCCCCATTACACACACGCATGTCCCTGGTTGGTAAAGAACTCTGGGCATGTTTCAGGGCAGCACAACCTATAAATCAGTGATAAGGCTATTTTCTCATAGAATAAAGGCTATTTCACCGTAGCCCAGAAGTGGGGACAACTATAGATCACCCTGCCCTGACTTTATGCAGTCATGTATTTACCAGTTTGTTTCGGGGAACGTGTATGTATTCCTCAGTAATGCCTACTGTGTACAAGTTACGGATCCCAGTCCCCGGTGCAGCTGAAAGGGGCCGCCACGGGATCTTGTGCTTCTGAGAGACCCACAGAGCAGAGTGGATGCTGGCGGGACACCGGCTCTTCTGACTAGTCCCACTGGACACCCAAGTAAGGGTGAACATCGCTGTCTTTAGAAGGGCAGAGAAAAACATCTCCAGAGTTCACCTGGTGGCTTCTGTGTCAACAGAAATACCTTTGAATGGCAGAACTTAAATGAAAACATACCCAAGAGGCATGTTTTAAAAACAGTGCTATAGAACTTGCTTATTTCCCTGGAGGCAAAAACCCGCTCTGGTCCAGAAGGGACGGGCCTTCCGCTGAGCCACAAGGCCCCACAGACAGTAGGGGCCTCGTGTTCTAAAGACAGCGATGTTCACTCTTATTTGGGTGTCCAGTGGGACTAGTCAGAAGAGCCGGTGTCCCGCCAGCATCCACTCTGCTCTGTGGGTCTCTCAGAAGCACAAGATCCCGTGGCGGCACCTTTCAGCTGCACCGGGGACTGGGATCTGTAACTTGTACACAGTAGGCATAACTGAGGAATACATACACGTTCCCCGAAACAAACTGGTAAATACATGACTGCATAAAGTCAGGGCAGGGTGATCTATAGTTGTCCCCACTTCTGGGCTACGGTGAAATAGCCTTTATTCTATGAGAAAATAGCCTTATCACTGATTTATAGGTTGTGCTGCCCTGAAACATGCCCAGAGTTCTTTACCAACCAGGGACATGCGTGTGTGTAATGGGGATAAGGATTTGCCTGATACTGTGCCAAGTGCTAGAACACCCAACCCGAGTTCATTTTAGGATGACTGTTTTTAGGGGAGCCTAGGTGGCTCAGTCAATTAGACGTCAGGTCATGATTTGGGGATCATGAGATCGAGCCTCGTGTCGGGCCCCTCTGCCCCTCCCCCTGCTCTTGCACATGCTCTTTCTCTCTCCCAAATAAATAAATAAATAAATAAATAAATAAATAAATAAGATCTTTAGAATGGCTGTTTTTAGAATACCAGTGTAACTTTTGAAGAGATTTCAGTTAGAAACAGTGGAGTGGGAGCACACCTTACATGGTTGGAGGGAAGGTGCCTGCAACTTCAGTCAGCAGACACAGCTAAGAATAGCCCCACTGCTGTGTGCTGTTAATCTCTGAGGCCGTTCTCTACCCCGGGGTCATGGAGGCCAGAGGTTAGCACATTCGAGGTGTCACCCTCATGCGTCCTCATTTCACCTCTTCTTTTGATACCTTTGTTCCTCTTGCTGGTGCTGGTCTCCCCCCCAACCTGTTGAATCAAGTGCCTCATGCCTCCAAGTGCCCAGCACGTCTCTTCGTTCTCATCTCTTATCCACCCCCCTCACCCCACATGGTGACACCTACCCTCCTGCAGAATCTACTTGTCCAATTTCCCTCTCCTTCCACTCAGTCATGTTCCTCCACCCAGCCTTTCTATCGTAGGTGACGTGTTAAACTAGTAGAATTGATGGGCTTACGTGTGTGTGGTCGTCTCTCCATTGGTCAGCGATTCTTCATGTTAAGAGAGGCTTACTGAAGGTACAGAGTCCATAACTCAAAGTTTCCCCGTCTTTGAAAATGAAATACTAGGTTAATTATATGACACTCTAATTAATAATACAGTAAGTCTACTTAATAAGCCTCTCCCCAAAAAGATCACGTTGGAAATATTTGACATTTAGAAATAGGAGCTTTATGTGATTCAGCAAATCACAGTGATGTTTTTTGTGTTTATTTTGTGCCATTTCAGAAATGGGAATCGAGTATGAATTACATAATGATTCTACATATGGACATAGTAAAAATCATATTGTATAGTCAGAAGTTAAATGCCCGAAATTCTATGCGTCATCCATTAAATTTGGTATATTCTACATAGAAATTTATAATCCTCATTTGCTTAACCAAATTGTGATTATAAGATGTTGTATGTTCTCTTGGGGTGCCTGGGTGGCTCAGTCGTTAAGCGTCTGCCTTCGGCTCAGGTCATGGTCCCAGGGTCCTGGGATCGAGCCTCACATCGGGCTCCCTCCTCGGCGGGAAGCCTGCTTCTCCCTCTCCCACTCCCCCTGCTTGTGTTCCCTCTCTCTCTGTCTCTCTCTCTGTCAAATAAATAAATAAAATCTAAAAAAAAAAAAAAAAAAAGATGTATGTTCTCTTTCCCTGTTTTGCTGTCACTATGTTAGTGCAGTTCTCCTACTGAAAATGAGAGAATTGCTTTCTAAATGACCTGTTGATGACATGTCCCTGCTTTGTCTTCTGAGATTTTGTTCTGAGTCCTGAAGTTCATGTTGTTTTGTTCTTAGGATACGTTCATGAAAACCTGGGTTTTCAGTTATATTTGAAACTTAATCATACTTTTATTTATTGCTCAAAGCCAAGATGTAAGTAGCGATTACTTCAACTTTATTCTTACTATCCTTCTGAATAAGAGTTTAGACTGGTATCTTCATAAAGTGGATCCTTAATAAAGGAAAATAGGTCTAGACACCCACTAAATCATTCTTTTTCACCCCCGTTTTCTCCTTCCTTGCAATAAAGGTCGATTTGATAGAATAGCATCAGGATACGAAAGGACAAAAGTGGTAAATACAAATCGAGTTCTCTTACAGATCACAGAGATGAGAGAATTTGAGACCATGCTCCTTATAAGTTGAGATGATAAATGGGGCAGAAATGGCATGAAGGCTGAGGGTGAAACCATTTAAAAGTAAAGATGAGCTAGTATTGAAACTCTGCGTGGGTATTAATAATTTTCCCCTTAATCCACGCACTGTGGCCTATGAGGCCTCCTTTGGCTCATCCGTTCTTATGTGGGCTAAAGAAACTTGTTTGGAAGATGTAAATATCCTCATGTTTTTTTAATGGAGAAAGGTTGGAACAATTATGCTTTCAATTCTGATCAGCTAACAGTCCTTAATTTGACATGAGCTACACTGAGAGAAAGCACATACTGTTTCGGTGATGTAATATGGCTCTCTAGAAAGAGAAGCTTGACAAGCAGGCCTTGCTGTGATTCTGGCTAATGGCTGGATTGGACTGGTTGATATGTTTCTGGTTTCATTATGAACCTGGGAGAGAAGTAGGAAGACATCCTATACACCTAGCATTTCACTTAATAATTTGGAAGAAAAACATTTCTAACAGTAAATCACACATCATTTTTTTCCCAAGACTGGACATTAATTGTTGGCATATTTGAAAAATCTGCCCCAATTATGTATCCTGTGGGAGCTGTCAGTAACCAGAGCTAACAGTTTGAGTCATGTTGAGGACCAGTATGAACATCTTGAAGATCTAAGTGGTAGTAACTCTCTAAGGAATTTCCTTTGTACTGGTGCTTTGCTGTTTTTTAAAATTAATCCCTTTGACACCAGATTCATATAATATTTTTTTAAAGAAATTGCTATGTAGCAAAGCTTGTCTGTCAGTAAGCAGGCACTGCCCCTTCATCATTCATTTGCTCAGACTCCCCTCCTACCACATGCTTTCAGATGCTTCATCCAGAAAATGAACATGAGAGATTGCAGACCCCAGGGAGGGAGAAGCTCCTGTGACATTGGTCACAGTGAGTTTTCTTGAGTACAAAGGATTGTACAAATATTCATGTCTTAAATCTCCCCAGATTTTTGCTGTCTAGTAATTGAGATGTCTTTAAGAATTCCTGCTGTGTTTAAGAGTTCCTTTATGAGGATGTACCTGTGATTCTATGCGAGCACATTTCCTTTAAGCCTAGAAGCTTTTCTAAGCTTGAAGGCAGTTGGAATCTTGCAGTGAGCTTGCTTGGTTTTTCAAGATCTTAACACTGGTTTCTCAGAAGGACATTTTAATTTAGTTATTTGAAAGTCTGAAAATACATCTTTTGATTTTATTATTTGAAGTTGTAATTCATGAAGATGGAATTTATCTGGTAGGCCCTACTTGCTTTCAGTCCTCACCTATGGCAAAAAAAATCCTAAGTTTTAAATAAATTTCTAAGAGTGGCAACCCATGAAATGGCAGCAATCATAGTGGAGGGTGGGGGAATGTCCTTCATCCCTCATAAATACATTTAATCTTTTTGTAAAAAGCTTTCCTTGCTCCCTAATTATCTTAAATACATTATTGGCCACACACACCAAAAAAAGGTGTGGTGTTGTATGCCTTTCAGCAGGTATCAGAATGGTGAGGATTTTTTTGTTTTTGTTAGTTTGTTTCAGATGTCACCAGGCATGACATAACTGAGATAGGGAGGAAAGCTGTCCCATGAACTCCGTGTCTGACCTGGAGACACAGGGCTTGAAGTCAGCTGGGGGGTGGGGGTGGGGGGTTGTGGCTCTGAGGGCCCTTTGATCTCCTTCTTCCGGCCTGGCCTCAAGCTTGCCTTAGCAGTCAGGGCCCTGAGTGTCATCTCTTGCCAATTCAACTATGAGGGGATCAAATGCTCACTGCAATTTGGCAGGTCATGCATTCTGAATGTGCCACTTGCAGAAAGTGGTAGCATCTATTTAGCTTTGCATTCAAAGCTGGTATGCTGCTGTGCAGTTTGAACATCACAGATGTGTGCAGTATCTGCAGCCTGATTGTGGGCATGAAAATCGTAGAGCACCCATAGACGCTTTCAGAGTGTTTCACCGACATGACCTCAGAACGGTGTTGGTAGTTTGGTTATGAAGAACTGTTTTATGAAGTTTCAGAAATAATGTACTTTTTCATCCACCTTTTAGCCTTTATTGTGACTTAAAAAAGAAAAAAAAAAGGATTTTCCTTTATCAGTCTCTAACCATTTTATCTTAGGAATTCTTTCTGAAGTCATCCTTTGTTTATTTTACCAGAAAGCGGATTAGAGTTCATTGATAGAAATGATAGGCTGTACAAATAACTATGGAAGATATTTTTGTCCTTGGCATCTAAAAGTCATCAGAAGCATTGCTACATTCGGTTGTAAAGGGTGTGCAGGGTTTCATTGTTTGAGATTATGGTATAAAAAACAGCATCTTGGGCACCAAAGCTCAATGAATTCAGGTGTTCCACAGAAATTTAACTTGCATTTTTTCCCTGCGGTATTCACATTTCTTCTCCACCCTTCAGTTTCTGGAGTAAATAAGGCATCATCTTTGTTCTGGGCACAGTGCCTCTAGGAGATTGCTGAAGGACTGGGACAGAGCATTTTAAGATGGTAAAGGGTCCAGTTTGCTAAACTGAAAAGGCAAGCCCGCAAGCGCTGTTCTTTTCTCTTCAGCTGCTCTCTGTAAGCCTTCAGACACACTTGGAGAAGGAAGTGCTTAGTCCTGAGAGCTGTGGCAACACTATACTTGATTTATCTGCATAGTGTAGCCCATTACCTGGCAGAACAAAGTCATAAATTCCTAACGGTTATCTGGCTTCCCGTGGTGATTTATAGGGATCCTGACCAGTGTTCTGACTGAGCCCCCCGCGTACAAAATGTGACCCAAGAGTGTGGCGACATGGTGGGGAGTGTTGGCACCTAAGATGTGTACGAAATACATGCAGTTCTCTAGGTGAAAGTTGCTCAGTGTGGGGAATGCCTTCAGTGTGAGAAACCTACCTACCTACCTACCTTCCATCCATCCATCCATCCATCCATCTAACTTAGGCCTATATCTCTCTCAAATGTAAAACGTCATACATATGTGCAGTCCTGACACAGGAGAAGGGACCTCCTTCTAAGTTTCCTAAAGAATTAAGTGCATTTAATCATGGTGAACAAAACGCTGATTTCTCTCATTATACCAAACGTAATGGTATAACTAAACCAAACTCCCTGGAAAACTAGGTACCATCAACCTTGAATGACAGGGATATATAGTAATGAGCCCAGCCCGGAGTGTGCTTGGGAGAACATGCTGTTTCCAGCAGCTGCAATTTAGCATCCAGCAGGCTGTGAATTCTTCTGTGCTTTGGTTTCTAGGCAACTTGCACAAATTTTAAATCTGAATATAAACATATACACACACTTCCTCTCTCTCCTCCCCAATCAAAAAAACTCTAAATAAAATGATAGAAAGCCTAATGACATAACCCCTGCTTGCCACAGCTCTTGGTAACTACAGCAAACAAATCCAGGCCACTACCTGGCTATTTAGAGATTCTGGTGGTTAAATCTAGGAAATGAGGACTTCTTTTGTTGCAAAATGATTAATCCTCCTTTTTTTTTTTTTTAAAGATTTTATTTATTTATTTATTTGAGAGAGAGAGAGAAACAGCGTGAGAGGGGAGAGGGTCAGAGGGAGAAGCAGGCTCCCTGCCGAGCCGGGAGCCCGATGTGGGGGCTCGATCCCAGGACTCTGGGATCATGACCTGAGCTGAAGGCAGTCGCTTAACCAACTGAGCGACCCAGGCGCCCTGCAAAATGATTAATATTTCTACAGTACAAACAAGTTGTGGGTATTTTCCCTCCAAGGTAACCTGCAAGAGAAAGGATCTTCTCATGGAAATGGTTTCTCTTGTTAAGGGAGATTTCTTTTCCTGTATTTTTAATTAGTCCTGCATTCAGATTGTTAGAAGTCGTGGATCTCCTTACTGACAGCAGCAGGTTCTGTCCGTGAAGGGGTACTGGATGGTGTCTTGAATACTGGCTTATCTCCTCTTTTCCTGTAGCAGCTCTCAGGACTCATAGACTCCTGTTTGGATGGGTCAGTGCTTCCACTGCCACCAGGAGGGAGATGATAGAGCAGCCCCAGAGTCAGTGTGGCTTACTGTTGCTGTTGGGGATTTGGACTTGAAGATAACCGTGGGGAGGTTATGGATGAGGCGGATTTAATAAGGTTGCCAGTAAATTTGGCATTCTAAGTGATCTTGTTAGACCAGGCACTGTTTAGATTCATGGGGGGAACTACCAGCTCTAGGTTTGAAAGCAGGGTTATTGTGGATCCACTGGACAGACAGAAGTCGAATGGGACACCTGCAGGAATTTGTGCAGTGCCTTTCAGTATTTCCTAGTGTAGTGGCAGGGGGTGCTGGGAGGGGGTCAGCCAGCGGCTTCTTTATGCGCTTTGGGAGTCTGCATCTTGAGAAGTGTGAATCAGTTGGGAAAGGTCCAAGTAAAGGTAATGTTAGAGGTTAAAAAGTAAAGTCTCTGAGCAAATTTTTAAAAAACTGGATTTGTTCTGTCTAGTAGCAGCGACGTGCGTTTGGGACTTTGGGGATGAGCTGACAGCGAGGTTCTAACCTTTGTGCCCCTAGGCAAACAAGTCACGGAGTGCCTCTCAACTTAAAATTGTTCTCTAATGAGGAAGCGAGACATCCTGCCATCTTTAGATTTTTTCCTGAATTCAGAGGAGCTGTTCACAAGATACTCTATTTTCACAGCACACAATGAAGGGACTTAAATTGCACTGGTGGGGTTAAGAATCGTATTTTTGCAAATAATAAATCAGTATTTTGTGCTACCAATAGCAACAGTTAATAAATTCATATATTTTTACATGGCTGTGTCTTCAGTGCTAATTATTTGTGGCTTTGCTAAAAGCTGGGTCACATTTCAAGTAAGTCCTATCCTACAATCAACACATATTTTACTTTAAGAATACTTCTCCTAAAGGCTTTTAGGGCAGGCTATACAACAGAAACAACTTAGGAGTTTACTAATTTGTTTACCTGCTATGGACATTGTGTTTGTCTGTTGTCATTCATTCATTTTTCATGTTACTACTTTTTAAAAATCTTTACAATAGTCACTGGTGTTATTTACCATCAAGTAGAATGATTTGTAACAGCAGGCTAAATAAGATTGCTGATGTTATTTTTTTTCTCAGAGTTTGTGAAAACAGTTTTCAGGATGTTAAATTTTTATAGTTATTGTATGATTGATATATTTCCTTTTCCCACAGAACTAAGGCATGTGAAGGATGCTATTTTAATTTAATTCAATTCTGGGAATACAATAAGAATAGCATTAGGGAAATGTAGGAGGGACTGGAAGAGGCCTTGTTAGCCCTCCTCATACAGAAGCAGCGGCAGGTGGAGGATGGTTTCTCCTGAGTCCCAGAGGACCGCAGGAGGGGAGAGGAGCATGGGGTCAGGCAACTTGGAGGCCACAGCTTCACCAGTGGGCTCTGCTTCCCCAAGCCCTTCCCACAGGCTTGTGCCTGCAGTGATAGGAATTTTTTTCCCATGCTTTATAAAATTTAATGCCCAGCCTCTTTTTTGGGTTTTTTTTTTTCCCCCTTTAGAATTACATTGCTATCAGGAATGGTTTTCTGAGAACTAGAGATGAAGGAGGGCTGTATTTCACGGTGTGCAAGTCAGCTCATAAAAATGGATGGTCAAGGTGCCTGGGTGACTCAGTCGGTTAAGCGTCCGACTCCTGATTTCGGCTCAGGTCATGATCTCAGGGTCCTGGGATTGAGCCCTGCGTCGGGCTCCGCACTCAGCATTGCGTCTGCTTGAGATTCTCTCTCTCTCTGCCTCTGCCCCTCCCCCTGCTTGCGTGTGCACACACATGCTCTCTCTCTCTCTCTAAAATAAATAAAAATAAGATCTTAAAAAAAAAGGATGGTCGAATACAAAGCCAAGTTTAGTTTCCAGACTTAGACCATTGATTGTACAGCAACATGGTAAGTACTTTTTTCTAAAGGAAAAATGTCACAGCCCTGGGCCCAGGTGTGTTTCATCTTGGGTTGCTTCCCACTGCCTGAGGCTCCTCCACTTTTTCCAGGGCTTCTCCAGAATCTGTCTCCATCCTTGGGATTAAAGAGAAGAACATAGAACTCTCCTTCACTTATTTCTGACCAGGTGCTCCAAGAGACATCTTCTGGTGAGGCCACATTCCTGTTCCCTCATTCCCTTCCGGCTGCGTGTTCCTGGAGGTGAGGCCATTTGTGACAGAATCACTTCCACCTCAGCCTTCCTCTCTTGTGGGGGGCAGGGTCTTAATTTGGGTATGACCCTCGCACCTCTCATGCCAGTTCAGCTCCACAGACAGTAATGCCACAGGAGAGCCAAAGATATAAAAAACACTGATCCAAGTGAGGTACACTTGGAAAAAATTGCTTTTTTTAATATAGGGCATGACAGAGAATTGCCCTTCCTCCCTCAGTGAAGAGTTTGCCTGGAAAGATACGGCTGGTTAATTGTTTCTCTTTGGAAAATATAATAGCGTGGACTTTGGAAAACATCAAAATCAGGCGGTTCCATGATAAAGGCTGTGCATGATGAAAAAAGAAAGCAATGGCACTGATCTTGTGGACATGTGGATTGCTCCAACCTCTTACCCATTTCTTTTACCACTTAGACATTTTGTCTGGCTTCTCCATCCACAAGGCCCCGTGCTCTTCAGGAACTTGGCCAGGTTTAGCACAACCGAGTGAAACATATGGGGGCAAAGGAAGACCCCTTCCAACAGCAGCAATGTGCCCTTTGAACAGTGGAGGAAATGGCCCCAGGAAAAGACTGATTTGTGTTAGAAAAATAGAAAATGCGGGTAACTATTCAAAAATAAGTTTTTGTGTTTTAAGTCAATTATGTAGTAATATAAAACCTGATATGGCCCAATTGTAATTGCAGTGCTGTGTATCCAGAGTCCTCGGTTGTGTGTGTATGTTTGGGGGGGGGGGTGGCACTTCAAAAAACTACAATAAACTGGGCTGTGATCTCACCATATGTGTTGAATTGAACATAGCTCTTCTGCTTTTAATGAAGACTTTAGCCTTTAGGGGTAAATAAAACATCACTAAACAGGGATGGCCTGAATATTTTTTACTGGCTGTAATAATTAAAGCCATGAAAAAGGTGGTGGGGTTATGTTACTTATTAACTTGAATCGCTCTTAGATTTGATCAAGACGTGGTTGCCCATGGCGTTTTGTTTCATGTTTGTCCTTTGTTTCATTGACATGCTCTGCCCCGGCCTCCGTGGCACTATAAAAGCAGCAAAGCAGTTAGGAACCAGACCTGAAAGGGCTTTTAGACCTCCTATCCAGTTTTCTTCTCAGCTCAGCCTGCCGACCCCAGCAAACTTCTCGGACCCTAGAATCGAGCCTGAAATTCCCTATGAAGCTGTGTGCTTGGGGATGAGGGGAGGGCCCTGGAAGAAATTCTCCCCTCTTAGCAGGAAACAGATCAGAGTGCAGGTGTAGCTGAGAGCTTTTAACGGATGTTTTTATTTTCCTCACATGTTGAGCAGCAGTGACGTTGATTATAAGAGGAACTTGGGACCTAGATGTATTAGTATTAGTTTCCTGTTGCTGCTGTAACAAATTGCCACAAATTCTGGGACTTAACACAGATTTATTATCTATAGTATCTGGAGATAAGATGTCCAAAATCCGTCTCACTGGGCTAACCTCAAGGTGTCAGCAGGCCTTTGTTCCTTTCTGGAGGCTCTGGGGAGAATCCACATCCTTGCCTGTTCCAGCTTCCATAGGTCCCTGCTTTCCTTGGCTCATGGCCCCTACCTCCATCTTCAAAACCAGCGAGGCTGGGGCCTGTCCTTCCCATACTGCTGTCTCTCTGGCTCTTCCTTGCCTGCTTTCTTCACTTATAAGGACCTTGTGATTACCTCGGGCTCACTTGGATAATCCAGGATCATCCCATCTCCAAGTCGGCTGATTAACAACTTTAATTCTCCTTTGCCAGGTAACCTAACGTACTCACAGGTTCCAGGGATTAGGACGTGGACATTATCCTGCTTCCCGCACTAGAGAGTGTTGATAATGTAAAGGTTAGTGACTTGGGAGTTCATAGGGTTGGACAATAGACAGATACAGGCTCTGTGGTATTAGAAATGGGTTTTCGGGGCGCCTGGGTGGCTCAGTTGGTTAGGCATCTAACTCTTGATTTCAGCTCAGGTTGCGATCTCAGGGTCCTGGGGCTCTGAGCTCAGCAGGGAGTCTGCTTCAGAATTCTCTCCCTCTGCCCCTTCCCCCGTGCACACATGGTCTCTCTTTTTCTTTTTCTCTCAAATAAATAAATAAATCTTAAAAAAAAAAAGTGGGTTTTCATAGCTTCTCACTAAGGTTTCTGATAACTACTGCCTGGAAAAATTACATATGTATGTACATGTACATACATGGTATAACAGTAGAAAAGGTCATCTGTATTTCTAGCTTAAATGGGCTTCCATTTTACTGTAATGTCTAATGTCAACTACTGAATATAAAGAGAAGTTTTAAGTCTGACATACAAATATTTATAATTTTAGTTTGGGGGGAAAATGGCATTTCTCTGTTCAAAAGAATGATCCAGTTATAGTTTTATTGACTTAATAATTGAAGCAGTCATTTTTTGTCTTGTGATTTTTTTGTACTTTCATTTGTTATTAACATCTGACTTCATACAAAAACCTCCAATAACACAATACTCTATTTTTAACACTCTAAACATCCTTTTTGGTACTCACATCTGTAAAAGTTTTACATAGTTTCAAGCACTGTGTGCATTTCTTGTGTCTTAAGTGGCTTGACTTTTCTGTGTCCCCTTTCCCCAGCCATCTCTTTTAAGGCTCTGGGCGGTGTGTGCCCATGTCTGCATTGCCATGGCAAAGTCAGCTGAGATCACAAATGTGTGAAGTGCTCTGGGAGAAGAGCACCACCTGCATTTGCATAAAGCAGAGCTACAGTGGTTAAGCTGTCAACAGCTTCCGAGTAGAAAATGTCCCTGAAGTAGACATGACATTTACCTGTAATGGCTTTCTTTGCCTGTGAAATTAATGGTATAAGGCTTTAAAAAAAAAAAAAAAAAGGTGTATTATCTTCGATTTTCTCTTTTAAAGTTGATCCTGTTTTAACAAATTTTCATCATTTTAGTTGCTAAAATTAGTGCTAATGGGCACAAGATTGAAACTTTGATCTTGCCACAAGACAGGTGACATTAATTCCAAATTGGCTGTGCTGGGGGCTGGGTGGGGAGACTGAAAGAAAAGACTGTGGCCTTCCAGGAGCTCAGACGCCTGGTGTGTTGTGCACAGCATCACTGCCAGTTCTGTTGCACTGCGGTGTGGGACTACCTGCATGGGGCTGGATGAGAGGATAAAACCCAGAAGGCGCAAAATGTTGCTGGAAGGATTCTTGAAAAAGGTAGCCCCTAAAAAGTGATAAGGAGAGTCAGAGGGCATTCCAGGTGGAGGGCCTGGTATTAGCAATCCATATCAGTTTGACTTCAAGAATGAGTTTGAATGGCTGAGAGGATTGGAACTGGAACTGAGTGTATTGAATGACACACATTGGAGCTTACAGGTCACTGTGTCAGAGAACGAGCGGAGAGAAGGCCAGAATCAGAGCTGTGAGTAAGCAAAACTCACCTGTCCCGGTGGACGTGGAAAACGTGGGTGTATAATCCAGGTCCGCGCCACCATGCAGGCCTGATGAGGCCCTAGGGCCCTCACAAAGGGAGGAAGGCACTGTAGATCAGGGAGGGTGGGAGAACGGAGAGCTGCTGTGACAACTGGTTGAGATTTGGCAGTTACTTTAGTCGGCTCACCGGTTTCAGTCCGAGCTCCACTCCTTGTCAGCACTGTTGGTCTTTGAGGAGCATGCGGGAGGAGGGTGGGCCGTTGTAAATTCGTGCCCAGGACCTAAGTCGGTCCCTAGCCCGAAAGGGCGCCAACGGTTTCCTGACACCCTTGAGAGTTGGATCGAGTTTTTTTAGATGAAGAGAACGGAAGTCGCAGTGTTTCTGCCCAAGGTCACTAGGTGAGTAGACCCGGGTTCTAGGTGACTTGCCAGCTTAAGGCCTCCCGTGTGTTCAGAGGTAAGGACGCTGTTTTTAAAGAGAGGCACTCTTATCCCCCGCACCTGGCAAGACCCTGGTCCCGCGCGGTGGGGCGCGGTGCGCAGTCTGCGGTGGCTCTATTGACACCTGCGTGGCTGGGGGCGGGGCCGGGGCGGGGCCAGGACACCGCCTCCTCCGTGGGAGCCCCCGCGGCCCGCCCACCGCCCGCTCCCTCCGCAGCGTGACCCCTGCGCCCCATGCCCCACTCGGACTGCGAGGCCGCTGGGACACTGGCGCGAGCCGACTGGGGCTTGGTGACTGGTGTCGGGTGAGGGTCTGGGGCGGGGAGGAGGAAGCGAGGCCTGTGGGGTCCCAGGGCCGACACGATTTGCTTTGGTTGAAACTTCCTTATATTAGGTTTGCTCCGGCCTTTAGATCCAAGCATTTGGGCACACCTGGAATTCCCTAAATCCCTCTTGTTCTTCGTCTCCCCTTTGGGGACTGCCTGCGCCTTCCTGGTGGACGCTGGGTGCTTGGTCCTCCCGGCGGAGGGCTTCTGTGAGTCTTGTGGAGGGATCCCGCGCACTCACGCAGGGTCTTGGCTTCCGAACCGGAGAGCGCCGTTCGCGTCGTTGATTGCTGCACAACAGCCATAGTCTCCTAAGAGCTAGGTACTTCAATTTTGTTCTCCCACCCGACCCCCGTGCCTTTCATAATCTGTTGTCTTTGTGCTTCTATTTAGGTCATTCTTTGCCTTTCAGAGACAAACGTGCTCTTGGGACAGATGTCAGTGTAGTTCTACCCGCCTTTAAACTTAGGTGAAGCTGGATGAGAGCATGGAGCGAGACGTGTAGATTTAGGGCGGCATCGCCCGGCGGGCCCTGTGGAATTGATAGTGGCGTTTGGGGATTTGCTTTTGAAAAACCTTGGAAAGGTGTCACCGCCCCTGCTTTGAAGAGAGGTGGGGGCGCAGCAGCGCTGGCCAGCAGGGGACTGCGCTCTGCTTGGGAAAAGGGTGCGGAGGGGTCACCCTAGATACGGCTTCTTTCAAAAATAATAATCGTAACAGTAGTTTCATGGGGTAGGGCTATTAATTTGACTTCCGAAAGGGGAAATGGTAATTATAATAACAGCTTGAGCAAATAGCATTGGAATCAACGAGAAATGGAATCTCTGATGTTGAGAACTCGATCTTACATGGAGATACTTTCAGGACAATATGTGGTATTTTAACTCTTGGTCTTTACCTTTCAATTTAAAACAAAATTGCAGGTTTGACCAACAGCTAAATTGACAATGGCTTTTTGCTTTTAAAAGTAAAAAAATAAGTTTGTGTCAGCGATGAGGCTGATAGCATGGGTGCTTGGCTGTTAGATGTTTACTTTTACAAGGCATTTTGGTATATTTTGTAAAATTTCTTTATTCTTGTCTGTCTCTCATTGCAGAATATTTATGTTTATTATCTGAAGGAACATAACATGGATTTTTCATACTGAAACTTTTTTGAGAGTTATATTGAATGATTTTTATGTTCTTATACATTTGAGAACATACATAAAGCTTATTAATGTTCTTAATATTTAAAGGGAGCTGTCCTGTCTTGTACACAAAGAGAGTAACTTACCTAAGAAAGACTTTAAAGCCATATAAAGATTTAGATGTAGACTTAGTGGGGAATTTTGGAAGGATAAGTTTGGGGGAAATATATTTTCTCTGGAGGGAGTTTTCTCCCTGTGTTCTCAATTGCTTGCTATGTTTATTTTATCTGCAGAACAAGTGTTTGGAAGTCCTCTCTCTATTTTTATGTCCCAGGCACCTGGTCTTCTTAGTTTAAGCATTTAAGAATACCATCTTATTTTCAGGGCTTTAACTTTATAAAGAGTTAGGTACATTAGCATTTGAAAGTGTTCCATTTGGTTTTAGTTGTTTCTTACTTTCTCCTTGTTTTAACTTAAAATTAGTTGATTTTTTTGTTAAAAGAGATTAACTTTTTAAGTTGTTACTACAGTGAAACTAAATTGTGTTTAGATATTTGTCCTGTTAACATCTAGAAAGGCAAACAGCTGCTAAGCAAAAATCGCATTTTGTAACAAACTAAGGTACTAAGTTCATTTTTCACAATGTTTCATAATGTTTCATAATTTTCATAATCATAAAGATTTCATTCAATTAAAAATAGAGAAATTTTCAAGCATTTTCTAGTAAATGCATGGAGTGAGACTGAAAACTACCTGAAATTTTGAAAAATTCAGGATCTGTGTTTGGGGAAAAGTATATTGAAAGGGGAAGAGATGTATAAGACATGTAACCTGTTTTGTGCAACATTATTGTAGTGGTTGTTTTTATTATTTCTCTACTTTAGTAGTTCATTGCCTTTTTTTTTTTCAGTCTTTCACATAAACTTCTGAGTGTTGAGTAATTCTTCTAAAATGGATGCAGATCGCTTTAAAGATCAAGCCAGTACTGGACAACAAAGTAAGAAAGGACTTTTTTGTTTTGATGTTTTATTTTTCTAACACATATTTTACAGTTATAATTTTACTCATCCTGAAAATTCCAGTGTACATTTAAAATTGGAACAAAGAGTTTAATACCCAGAAGAGCTGTGAATGGGCTATTATAATTTTCTAGGGAAAACAGGCCTGATCACATCCCTTCCTGAGGATTCCTTGGGTTTGGGGCCATATTTATCTTTCTGGTTTTATTGTGAAGTAGATCTGTCTTCAAGAAATGCCTTATTCCTGATAAGTACATTTCCCCTAATCTTTGAAATAGCTATTCTGGGTGATGGCGGTTGCAGTTTTTGATTTTTCTTGTTGGAATCTGTTCTGGTGACCTTTATCTACTGGGGTTGCTGTAAGAGTCTTGGAAACAAGACTGGCCTCTTGTGTGCTTTCGAAATATTCTGGTGAAGTTTGGGGGAAAGATGCAAGTCAGTAGGCATTAAAGCTGTTCTTGCACCCAGGAAACTGCTCGCATGTGGTGTTTTCCTCCTCGGACCAGCAGGTAGCCATTCAGCTGATGTTAGTGTGAACGATTAGCAATCTCCACCCATACCAGTTAAGAATTGTGCAGATTGCTTACTAGAAAGATGCCCCAGGTAGTGTGTTTCCCTTTTATTCACATGGTCTATAAACTGTAGGAAAACAGTCCTCTCACATCTCTGTACATCTTACATCTTTCCGCCAAGTGATCCAGGAACACTGGTTCTGCAGGAGGGACCAAACTTAGAAGTTCAATACGCTTTTTTTTTTTTCTTGAAACAGTGTTTTTTTTGTTACATGTAGCTGATGTGTGCTGGTGTTTTTCCACAGAAATGCTGATATCCTTGTGAAAGGGCATGTATACCAGAGGTTAAAACTTTTTTTTTTTTTTAAGTACAACGTGCAGTGAGAGAAAGTCTTCACATTCTGTAAATTAGAGGAAAAATTGCTACAGCTATGATTGCCTTTGTTCTCAAAGCCACTTGAATAGCAGGCTGTGTTGGGACTGGTTCGTACATTGTTTAACTGCTGAGACTAAGACTTCTAATTAGAGTAATTACCGGGTGGGAGCTGACTAGCGGGGCGGGTGGGGGCCAGGGGTGTGGCCGGGCCCGGGCGCCGCGCGCTGGGAACCCGGCCCCGACTGGCCGCGCGGGGCGGGGCGGGGCGGGGCGCGCCGGGCGGCCTCTCCGGGGATTGGCGGGGAAGAAGGAGGCGGTGCGCGGGGCGGTCGCGGGAGGTATCAGCCGGCGCCGCGGCGGGTGCGAGCGAACTCCAGGCTCCGGCGCGCGCCCCGACGGGAAGCTCAGTAAGTAAGACGTTCTCCCCAACCGGGTCGGCGGCTCCGCCCGCCGCAGCCCGCCGCGTCTGACAGCTGCGGGGACCCGGGGCCGTCAGCTGGTGTTCGTTAGGAGAATTAGAGTGGTTTCTTCTCCATCTACCAAATCCCTTCTCGTTTTCCTCCTTTTAACCTCAGTCTTTCCACCAGATGAGCTTTAGCGGGAAAGAAAGCCAAGTTTGGGTCACTGTTACTCGTTTTGCTTCATAATCCTGTCCTTATTTGCTCGCAGCTAACAGCCCATTCTATGGAGTTTGCAGTCCCACTACTATGGTGATACCAGTTGATGTGAATGGGAGCTCTCAGTTGCCTTCAGAAATACTATAGGGTGCTTCTGACGGGCTGTTGCCTTTGTTTTCACGCTTTTGTAGTTGTAAACAGTTTAACTTGCAGAGTGTGTTCGAGGGCCTGGGCGTCGATGTTATTGTAATTTTTGGTGTGTTGTATTTACCAAGGCTTCGAGGAAAAAAAACCCCAGGTAAACAAGTGCATTCTGATTCGCACAGGAAAGCTCGTTTAAAGTACAAATCCAGCAGGAAAAGAATAACAAAAATTACTGCTGGAGAGCGTGTGTGCTGATCTAGAGGGGTTCTGGTCTTTGGTCTTAATTCCTAGCAAAAACATTCTTGGATGGAAACGTAGACTTACTGCCGGACGGCTAACCCAGACAATTAAAAAAGAAAAAAAAGCTGCATTTTAAACTTTGACTCTAAAAAGAAGTTTGTTTGGGTTGCCCAGGATGGAGGAGCCTGTTCATTTTTTATTTCTGTCTCAACTCTTACTTACAAAGTTGCCAGATGAGTCGAGACCCTGCATTGTGAAATCAGTGGAGAAGTGGTTCTCAACCAGTGAGGTTGACTTTAGTCATTTTAAAATCTGTGTACCCATTTTTCATTTTGGGGGGAATCCATGGTCACTGGTTTTTCACGTTAATTTATTTTAAATAAATCAAGCTTCACCTTGGCATAAATGTGTAGATTATAATTGGTGTGCTGTAACTTTGATATATAGTAAAAGCGAAGTAGCAAAAATTTTGTTAGAATGTGGAAAGTAAATCCCATTTTTAAAAGTGGTTTTTAGGGCGCCTGGGTGGCTCAGTTGGTTAAACGACTGCCTTTGGCTCAGGTCATGATCCTGGAGTCCTGGGATCGAGTCCCGCATCGGGCTCTCTGCTCAGCAAGGGGTCTGCTTCTCCCTCTGACCCTCTTCCCTCTCGTGCTTTCTGTCTCTCATTCTCTCTCTCTCTCTCTCTCAAATAAATAAATAAAATCTTTAAAAAAAAAAAAAAAAAAAAAAAAATAAAAGTGGTTTTTAGTTTTTAGCTTTAATTATTTAAAGAAAAAATTTAAAAATCTATATGATGAAAACTGTGTTTCATTGCTGTCTCTTTTTTTGTAAAGATAAATTCCAAGTTAATTTATACAGATAATTTGGGATGCTAAGGGAAGGGAAAGTTTGCTTTTCCAATGGACTATTTTCCATTAAAATTGAATAAACAGAAAACTTAGAAATGTCTTAATGTTTCCTGTAACTTCCAGAAGTTGTTCTGTGCTGTTAAAATGTATTATTCCAGTAAAACAATACTGGTTTGTTTGTTTACATGAGCACATTATACACACATAAAGGAAGATATAAAACTTAATTGCTAAAACTTAACTACAATTTTTATGAAATTTCATTAGGAATCTGTTAGGAATAACATGCACATCCTTGAGATTTTAGATTGCCGCTAGAAAGCACATCGTAGGTTTAATCATGTTCGTGGCAACACCTATTAGAAGGGTGTTAGTAGGTCTGTGACCTACCAGGATTTTAGATGCATATATAAATTTTTAGATCCATAAATTTTTTAGATCCGTGGTTAGTAATTATGTTTGCATCTTTGAAGACTTAACTTCTGTTGGATTGACTTTCAAGTACTTGAATTCATGTGAGAAAATATTTCCATGGCAGCAAACAAGGCCGCATTTTAGATTTCTATTCCTGTATCAGCTTCAGGCTGCTCCAGGCCGTGAGTCCCAGCTGGAGCTCACAGTAGACATAAGATTATAATGTATGAACTCTCCTAGCAATAATGTGGACATTTCACCCCCAAAGAACATTTTATAAAACTTACTGTTTTAGTTTACTTGTTTAGTTGGGAATAGAGTCTGTCGTGATGGGAAGTACATTAATTTGTGAATTATTCAGCCATTTGTACATAGCATGCAACTTGGGGGTAAACAAATCGGGCCTTGAACATGTTCGTGTGGTGTTACTCTTCTGTTTCCCGTTCACCTTCTCACATGATGTACATCCACAAGGCAGCCACTGCTCTTCATACAGAATGCTGGCCCAGTAGGAGCTTTCATTCCCTTCACGTGAGCTGGTGTTGAGGTGAAGGAGAGAGACAAGAAGTTGAAAATGTAGCAAACATTTCTTGAAAGTACGTGAAACTTGTTCTCTACCTTTCTTTCTCCTGAAGTTCTTAAGTCCATATCTTTTTCAATAATACGAATTGCTGTAAGTGTCAGTGACCCTTCCCAAGTTAATCCTTTGCTCTGTTCCTCATGAAACTTTCCAGAGTTAATCCTGGATATAAAATGTCTGGACTCGAATCCAGAAGTGTACAGAATTTGAGCGAAATGTGACTCATGTGCTTTACATACATTAAGTTATTCTGTGAAATAACCCTCAGCCGTTGGACAGTCAGTGGAAGCATACTCTCAACGTATTTTTATTAAGTAAACACAACTTTATTGTTTTATTGCCCACAGTCACTCATGCAGCTTGACTCCTCACCCTCGTCTGCCCCACCCCCACAGTGCCTCCTTAGTTGTGGCTGGCTATACATGTATTTAGGGATATGTCTCCTTGTCAGCTTTATGTCAGAAACCACAACACATTGTAGACATGTGGCTAAAGTCATGCTTAGTTTGGATTTGGTAGAAAACATAGAAAGAATATTAGAAAATAAAGCCTAACCAAAAGATGTTTCTGTATTTTGACTATGCTCCTGTGAAGAAGAAAGGGCAGGAACCAGGAGTGATGGAATGTTAGCATTCTAGACCAGAATAAACACCCAGGAATGAAATTTGTTTATAAACGATGTTCTGCATTTAAAAACACGTTGACTGTGTGTGTGTCCATCCGTGCCTGAGTCCGTGTCCAAGCTGAGGCCACTGATGGACTTGGTTTCCCCCTCCTCCTCTTTCTGGTCTTTTTCTCACCTTACGGTCTTGTTAGTACCATTGTCTCTAAAATGCTTTTGTGGCTTACTTTTTAGCGGGTGATTTTGATAATTTGGAAAAATTTAATCTTGAATAGCAAGTTTTAACAAGGAGATTTTGGAAGACAAAAGGGCAGGTCTCTCTTAGAGGTACTATCCATTGTTTGCACTTAGAGCAGAATGGGTTGTTGCCACTCCTTGTACAGCCTAACTTATTTATTAGCTCTTTAAAAACATTCCAGAGCCATCGTTTTGTTGAGTACAGTTGATTACAATTGCAGAGGCATTTCAGTTATTTTACCATTCATTAGCTTTTAAAATAAGAATCCTCTACCGCATCTATTATTAGAATGCTTATAAAACTTTTTAAATTGATGTATTTGAATGTGTATTTTTTGGATTTGTTTTTAGTTTAGAAGTGAGAATCACTTCTGGCTTGAATTTTCATTTGTAGCTAAAAGTTTTCTTGTAATAGATTTAAGTTGCCAAATCATTGATTGCCAACTATTCTTGCAGTCATCTTACTATGTTACTCCACCTACTATAGTAGACATTAATTCCTTTGTTTAAATTTGATAAACATGTGAATGTCAGGCCGGGGTAGGTGGCACAAGAAATGAGCACTGTCGGGTTACAGTCTATAAGGAGTTGCCTTAAACTTTTTACAGAAGTTGAAATATAGTTTTGTTTGAACTCACTGTTCTTTACACTTAAGAGGATCCTGTTTTTGTCCATAAGATACTGAAGATATGTTTTCAATAAGAGCTTAGGTTTTGTTTTTTTTTTTTCCCATTTGTTCACTACTTGTTTAGAGGGCAAAGTATGTTTTTAGACTGGATGTTCCTAAGGGTTAAATATTTGTGCTTATGAACACCTTTTGTGTGTGTTCTGTAAGTCACTCTTTACCAGGAACGTAGGGCTACATGAAATATATTCAACCAAATGTTACAAAGGGGAAATCTAAAGTTGTTGTAGTTGTTTACTCAGGTATTAAATTTGTAGTAAATAATGCCACACAGACTATGATTTTGACATTTTGAGGGTAATATAGGAAGTTAGAGAAAGATAGAAAAATTCTGAATTTGAATGAAATTACTGGTTTTTATCTCTTGGAAAAAACTGAAAATATTTGATAGTTCATTGATGTTGTAAATGACAACATAAAAATCTGAGCATGCAGCTGTTTGATGCAATGCTTTGTATATGCAAAGCATTCAGAAAATGTAAGATTCTAGCAATATTTGAGTGTTGTGTGCACAGAGCTAATGTCTTCTATCTGATGGTGTTAGCATTCCTCTTTATGGAGAAGCGTGGAAATCTGAACTTTTGAGATCTGTGTTATTTTCAAATACTTTTTTTCTAAGACTAGAGAGATGCCGACAGGTTTCTTGTGACCCTAGTGCTAGGGACTCTGCCTGTACTAACTGGACCTCTTTATAGAGGCCCCCCCCCGCCGCCCCCCGGTTTCTAGGTGCTGGCTCAGCACTTCGTTAGAGCATGTGCTTTAATCATTTACACATTTCAGTGCTTAAATTAGATTGCAGTATTGAATTTCTTCATAAAGTAGATCTTCTCTCCATTAAGTAAATTATTGGGAAATGTTTTTGACATGATTTAAGAAAAATAGTTTACTTCAGCTGGAGGCAGGAAAAAAGGAAAAAACCAGGCAGCTCATGTCCTATACTTTTGAGCTATCGGTTGGTTGTGGTACTTCTAAAAGTGACACCACAGAGACTAAAACACACCATCATTAGCAGGTAGGATCTGATGTAATTGACTGGCATCGATCATTCTCATGTTTTCACATTGTGGAAGGGTCACATTTTCCTGTGCTAACTTAATTTTCCCAACTTTTGTGAAAGTATTACCCAAACTATATGCTGTCTGACACAAAGCATGTTATTTAAAGTACATGAAATGCAGTCTTCTTGTCGACTTTTATGACCATGTGTGTACATTAATGGTTTATGTCCTACATTTTGGAAAATAAATCTTTGTAAACACTAATGTTGGAAATTCCCAGAATTTTACCAGAGTACTTAGGATCTTCATGTCTGCTTCCCCTACCCAGTAGCCTGTCAGATCAATAACCAAAAGGGCCAAAGGGAGACAATTCCTGATCTGAATTTTATGCTTCTCAAGAAAATCACTCATGAAAACTATAAATTCCTAAGTGATCAGCCCATTCACTGTGCCATGACAAAAATGGCATGCTCAGTGTTGGCCTGGTTTAAAGCTTTCTAAAGAATTTGGAACACTTGAAAGTATCAGAGAATACTTCTAACTTGCATTTGCAGGTTTTTTTTTTTAAACAGGAATCTTCTTTTTGTTTCCTTAGAATTAATGCTCTTACCTAAAGTAATAATATTGTATTAATACTGATGCATTTATCTTGAATAAGAGTGTGTGTTTTATGAGCTGGAGTTCCTAACTTATAAGTAGTAGTATTTTCTAACCCAAAATTCTAGTTGCATACTAATTTACGACCCCCTAAAGTCCAACGTGTGAATACCTTTGTTGTGAGAACTGTCAACTGGTTTTGTATGTCAGATTGTAGCCAAGGTATGGAACCACATAATGGAATACTACTCAACTATTAAAAAGAATGAGGTGAAACTGTTTCTGTAGTATGGTAAGATGGCAAGAAATGTGTGTGAGGGGAGTTTACTGTATTTTTGTTTCCCAATTTTTTTTTCCTATAAATGAATTATATGAATATTTGCTGCTTGAATTTTTCTACTAAAATTTGACTACAGACATACTCCCTAAAGATATTTGATAATCAAAAGGGACTGTGCTGAGTAAATATGTCTACTGATTGCTCTCTCGGTATTTTGAAGGAAGTTATTTTCACTTTTAATTATTTTATTTGGTGACTTCCATTTGTTGGTAAATCATGTCTGTATCCCCAAAATAATAGGAACTGTGACTGCTTTTCTTAAGTTTGGCAGTTCTTTAAAATGTATTAAGTTTTTGTTTTAGCATGTAGAGGTTGGTTCTTCTTTTGTAGGTTTTGTTTTTAGTTTGTTTTCAGTAGCAACTCAAACCAATTGTTTTTCCTCTATACAAGTTACTAGTTTAAACTAGGAATATTTTAATTATATCAGGATACCTTAGTTGACAACAGCTCTTAGGCAGACACTTGTCTGTGTACATATTATTAAATAATTCACTTTTGTCACTTAAAACATTTATCATTAGGAAAGTGACAGATGACGGAAGATCATATTCTAACATCTATGTGAAGACCGTAGTCCTGGCTGGTGTTTGGGGTCTGGAAGGTCAGCTTCACCAGGGTTCTGATACTCTTGAGGATTTTGTGTGTCTTTTGGGGTTGTAAGGAAGGAGAATTCTTATGTTTTGAGGATTTCTTAAAATTATATCTTAATTATACCCCATTTTCAAAAGTCATGATACAAAAATTTATTTAACTTAGAGATTTTTACTTCTTTTGTTTTATTTTGGGTCAAGCGCCATCTGAAAGATGATTTGTTAAGGCTTCGCCTTGTGTCCTATAGTCCGTTCCTGTTGCCTGTAATGAGGAAAGTACAAGAGGGGGCACTGTCTGTTCTCACGCTGTGGACTGTGGGGGCACCTGAGGCTCTATCGTGTGGTACGTTTTCTGGGAAAGGTAGAAAGGAATTTATCGGACTTTGGGGAAATCTTATAAAAAAGACTTTTTATATCTATGGGATTACCTTTTTAATCCAAGGGGCAAAGAACTGCTGTCTCTCTTGTGCCTCTGTGCCCGAAAGCCTTTGACTTTGAAAGGTCAGCTGCTTCGATTCTGGTTTGGACCCTGCTTCTGTTGAATTTCAGCCAGCAAGTCTCCAGCATACAGGAGAATTTGAGATTTTTCTCCCTCCCCCATTTCTTCTGTTTTTGTTCAGTGTAAACAGTTCCTGCCGTAGTAACATAGACAAATATAGCAGAGAATGCTTTTCTGGAAGAAGAATGCTCCCTAAGCATTTTTTAACCATTTTTGGGAAGAATTGATCTTTCTGTGTATTTGAGACAGACTGAAGGAGGGAGGCTGTTGCTGTAAATTGAAGTGACATCATATGTATTGCCCCCATTGATCCGCTTTTAGTCTCCAGCCAGGATAAAAGGAAATGGCAGCAGGGAGGAAGCATGCTTCATTTAGGCACAGATCCAGAGTGATAATGGGGTAATAATAGAACTCACGCCACTGTCCGCCGGTGGCTGCCTTAGTCCCAGGCTCACTCCCCGTCTGGGAGCCTCTCGGAGACTTCCTCCATGTGTGCGGCTGCCGCGGGCCGGCTGGGCCACGAGGGGAGGTGCCTTCCCTTTGAAGGGTGCAGGCAGTGGCGGCTCCTGGTTCCTCGTGTCGGTTCCTGCCTTTGCAAGGTCAGTGGTGGGATGCGTTGGTGACATTTTCTGATCGAGGCGGCGAGCTGGCCTTTTCTGTGCCCTGCTAATGGCAGAAATGGTGGAGGGGCTCAGTTGCGTGGGTGGTCCTCTGGGAGCCGGGAGTGAGTGATGCCCCTCTGATGGCGGTAAGGGGCTTCTGGAAGAGTCAGGGTTTGTTTGCTTTGTGCTGCTTGTAGACGAGGAGGGTGGGTTTGGAAAATTCATATCTTCTTTCCAAGAGCCTATGTGGAAACTCTTCAAAACCATTCAGAGTTGGGTGGCTTCCCTCAGCAATTTAAGTAGACTGGGAAAAATACCAGGTAGACTTCTTTTTTCTTCGTACGTTTCTGAGTAATTAGCGACTACGGAATCCTCTCTCTTTAAAGCAAGAATACAGACTTCTAAATCCTTAACAAATAGCATTTGTATTGACTGACCCCCTTTAGCATTTTATGTTTTGTATTCGAGTAAGTTTTACAGTGTGTGAAGTTCTCTTTCACACACAAAGCACATGACTTTGGCACCCCATTGTCTTATTTTGTCTAATTTCTGAGGCAGATGAATATTTAAAATACTGAGGGTTTCCCTATGGAAAAATAGTCACCCCCTCATGAAGTCCTTGTGTGTGCAAAGGAAGGGACCTTCTATTCCTGTCACTGTTAAACTGTGGGCGTGAGCACCATTAGACCCTCAGAAATAAAGTCAGGTTCTTTTGTAATGTTTAGAGGAGCTGCTTTCTCAGGAGATAACGCTCTGAAACACGCACTTTATTTTTCTTAATCACCCCATAGTGCAACGGAAGCTCTCAGTACTGCTGCATTAAAACACAGTTGGCCTAGAAGTCATGTGAAATTTAATGTGATTTCTCCGTGGGTGGGAGTAGAATGACCCGCACAGCGTTTCCCACTGCTGCCGCGCCAGCCGCCGGGGCGGGCGGTGCCCAGCACCGTGTTTTGAGCACGTTTGCCAGTGTACGATCTTGCTCGCTGCTGTGCAGACATTTTGGTTTATTACATAGTACTTCTTTTTCATTGTAGGGTGGCTTCACAGGGAGTAAGTGTTTATTTTATGAAGAAATGTACTGTATTAAAGTGAGCTACTTACCACATTTTTGCTTTCATATCCTCCTTTCAGGGGGTCTGTAATGTCATGTAAAAAATTATGTAATGTTTACTTATTTGTGAATGAAAGATACTGAATCAGTTTTATTGTCTGTGTACTAAAATAGAATTTGATCGCTAATTTTCTCTGCTTTCCTCATTGTTTAGAAACTGCATTTTTCCTGGTGAATTAGAAGAACCGCAGTTGGAAGCCAGATGGCTACAGGTTGTTTACTAAGGGAGAGTCATTTCTACCAGTCCGCTCTGAAGGCTAGGACTAGCAGAGCTCCTGGCGTTCGTTCTGGAGAAATGGTCTCAGGTCTCCGTGTGGGCCCTCGTTGCCTTCTGCCCGCTCTCAACAGGCCCACTCTCCAGCAGCGCTGCCTGGGTGGGGGGCCTCCCTGGCGGGGCGTGCGGCCTGCTCTCTCTGCCTCTCTCCAGTTAGAGTAAATGAAACGTGTTAGAGAGCCCTAAGGGTTTGACCCCCTCCTATCCATCTCCGCTGTCCATCTTCAGGCAGGGGGCTTGGCTTTAAATATTTTTCCATCGTGGAAAATTTGAAGAGGACAAAGGCCTTCAGTGATCCTTTGGTTTTGTTTCTCTGTGAGGATGTATGACCTGTTCAGAAGAAAACTTCAAGATATAAAAGTATGAATCCAGATACCTTGATCAGTTCACAAGCTAGTAATTCTTCAATTTCAAGCTGGAGTTGTGTTTGTTGGTAAAACCCAGTTGGGGTAAGTTAAGGACCAAGCGAATCATCTTACTCAAGGTCTTCTTTCCTCCATGGGTCTCTCTAATTTAAACCAAATCCCAAACTTGAGTTGTAACAATAGGCCTCTTTGTAAGTGCGTATGCATAATAGGGAGATGCTTTCCTTCCTGCTCCTTCCTTTCCTGCAACTCTGCAAATTGGCAGGGCTGGTTCCTGCCGTGTTTAGTTAGCCAGCAGGGCCCACACCCCCAGCTGGTAGGTGTTCTGTGCTCTGTCAGGTGGGCCCTTCCCCAGAAGCTGTCGTCCTGCATCCAGAGTGGCCTAGACATCAAGCTGTTGCTCCTAGGGGTGGTTAGCTATAGAAATGCTGGGGGCCAGTTTTGGGAGTGCCTGTCAGGGTATAGGGCTGGATGGGCCCCTGACTCAGTCTGGGGCTCTCCCCTTCACAACCCCTGCAGAGGCAGAAGCCAGGCCAGGCCACCACCTGGTGAGGGCCGTTGGGACACACTTTGTTAAGGGCAGTAGTGGGGGTGGGGGGTGGGGTGAGACCATGATGGGGTAGAAAGGCCAGCTCTGTGAAGAGGGTTCAAGTGTAGGAGGACAGTTGGGGAGTGACCTAAGGGGTGTACTCAGAGCCAGGGCTGAAGGATTAGCCTCCACCAGGGAAAATCCTCTCTTGGAAGGCAAGAAAGAAAGATCCAGAGAGGGAGGCTGCAGGATGCTGTGGGTAGGAAGGAGGGCTGAGGAAGCCTGGGTGCCAGGCAGGACCTGAGCACATTGCTCGTGGTATGAACTGGTGTGGAGGCTCCCTAGAGGCTGCTGGCCCTGGATTTGGGCTCTTTTATAAACAGCAAATTTTTGAAAATATAAAAGCCTCATGTGTCTGAAACTGTAAGAAATGAAAAACTGTCATTTTTGTTATTGGTTGTTATGTAGTGATTTGATATCTTCAAACATCTTAAAGGCACATGACTTATAATGAAAAGTGAATGAGGTGTTAGCTATCCTTTGAGTCCTCCTATAGGACCTCACAGGTCAGTGCTGGTCGTAACCCTCTATTTTTGCTGAAGGCACCTTGTTTCAATCCTGTCAGCCTGAGAGAGGATCCACAGCATTGACTCTAAGGTGGAACGAAGTGATGTTATAAAATAAAAATGCCCAGGAATCAAGTGATGTACATCCATGTTTGTCTGTAGGAAAGTGGGGGTTTTATTATCACTTAGAAGGGCGATGTGAGAAAATACAAGAAATGCTTTCACTATGAAATTGCCTGGTGAATATTGTGCATGCCGTCTACTCAGTTTTCCTCCCTGTGTGTTTTGGGAAGTGTGTGTGTGTTGGGGGGGGGGATGGGGTTGGGGCAGAGTGCACACTAAGGGGCAAAAAGGTAGAGAGGTAGCAAGAGAAGCCAATGATTTTTAAATTTTCTTTTAAAGTAACAAAGTGGGGATTAAAATCCAGGTGGGTAGTATGAATATTCTGTTGATCGAGCATTGACTTCTAGACCTGTAAAATTGAGTTAACTGACAGGGATTATCTGGTCATAAGCAGGGATGGAGAAAAGCTAAATGTAGAGAATAGTGAAATTCAGAGTCATAATGTTAAAACCTTGATTTCAGAATAAATATTTTTCAGTTCCTGCAGTTTCTACAAGATGGATCTTACATTTAGTTTTTCCTCCATTTATAGTTTATTTGAGCACTGCCCTGTGGTCGGGGCTGATCCAGGCATTGCGTGCAGTACTGTAGTGAATAAGACATTTTAAGTTCTTGGATTTCACAAATATTGTTTGCTCATAAATTTTCGTTGTTTTTATGTCCTATGAAAACATCTTCCTCTCTTTGCCTTTAAGTGATCAACAGCATTTTTTGACTGTATGAAAACTCAGGAATAAGAGTGACCTTGTGCATTTTGTGTGTGTCTGTGTGTGTGTGTGTGAGAGAGAGATTATACATATACGTATAAAATCACATGTACAGTCATTTTAATGGAATGGTAAACTTACAATTTTTATAATGGAGGGATTGTGAGACATGGTTCTTGTTTCATTATGTGCCTTTTATTTCTTGGTTGTACATTTGCAAGATTTAGGTGCTACGGGAAATCTGAAAACTGCTTCTTATTTCTTTTCCATGTGTTCACTTAAGATCAGATGGCTTCTTGAATCTTTATCTGGGTTAAGTGACATTTTTTGGCATTTACATGTCGTAAAGAAAGGAATCTAATGAACCATGATAATGTTTTATTGAGATAAGGACAGGTTTTATCATTTCACAGTGCATATGTATATTAAATCATCATGTTGCACACCTTAAAAAAAATCACGTTGTACAACCTAAAAATAAAAAGATAAATACCTGGGGGCGCCTGGGTGGCTCAGTCAGTTAAGCGTCTGCCTTCGGCTCGGGTCATGGTCCCAGGGTCCTGGGATCGAGCCCTGCATCGGGCTCCCTGCTTGGTGGGGAGTCTGCTTCTCCCTCTCCCTCTGCCTGCAGCTCCCCCTGCTTGTGTTCCCTCTCTCGCTGTGTCTCTCTCTGTCAAATAAATAAATAAAATCTTTAAAAAAAAGTTAAGTACCTGATCTTTTTATCTGCTCTAACTATAGAACTGACATGAAAAGTCATGGAGAATATGGCTTAATCATGCCCCAGAATGCAGTGTCTTTGGGGATAATGGTGTAAGCTCTGAGGTTTTAGCAAGATCAAGTCTTTAGCCTTTTCATAGACTTTTTGGTTTTGCCCTTAGCTCCTTCCAGACCAGCTTGTCTTGCTTCTGGAGCATCTCTTGGAGCAGAAGACTCTGAACCCCCGAACTCTGCAAAGCCTCGAGAGGACATACCACCTCCCCCAACAGGATGCAGAGGTAACCAGGAATGCTCTTAGAGTTTAGACAGTGGGGCCCCGCTGTTGGTGAAGAGTGAGGGTCCCATTGCATCCTAAGCTGTTGAAACTGCTTTTTCCTTTAGCATCCATGCAGTGTGCTGCTGAGTGAAGAGCAGGTACTTTAAGCAGAGTGTGAACTGCTCCCCTGGTTGTGCTTGCTCCAGTAGATGGCCTCTGATCCTGGTTATCACCTGGCTATCTTGAGGTCCCGAGTTTTTCCCTTTTACTTCTTAAGTCATAAAGATGGACATAAGTCTCCTAAAGGAATGAGCAGACAGGATGGATTGTTTTTGAATTAGAAACTCAGGCGGGTCATTTTGTGCACGATGGTGGCGCCATCCTGCTGCACATTAAGGAAGCTTGGCTCAGATGTGCCAGAACTTCTTGGTTGCATTCAGTTAGGACAGGAAAGGAGCCATGTGTAAAGGAAATGAAAACTAAATCTAACAGCCGTGGTTTGAAAAGCAAAACTGGATGCTTGTGGGAAAGCAATATGATGTGGTTCGTAATATCTTTTAGCTTATTGTGAAGAACGTGGTGTGAATCCTAAGATGAATTCCAGGAGTTTTTATATACCTAAAATAGTAAATATTTATTGTATTAAGTCATCTGAAGTAAAAAAACAAGCACACAGTCAAAATGAGAAAAACTCTTTTATATAAAACTCCTAAAATGCAAGTGAGTTTGGTTTGTGTTCGGTTGAAATAACTGAGCATTTGAGACACGTCCAGGGCCGAGCGGCAGCCTGTACGCACACGGGCCATTGAGTGCTTGATCCGTGGCTGTGGGGAGCTGAGATGCGCCGGGAGTGTGAATGGCACCGCGGACATTAATGACATGGTGTACAAAAAGGCAAATTATCTCAGAATTTCTTCTTATGGATTACAGTGTCGAAATGATATTTCGGATATGTTGGGTTAACTAAAATATGAAAACTAATTACACAGTCACTAAAATGGAGTAAATCGGGAAAAGCTCACTATGACATTATTAGATTAAAAGGTAAGATGGACATTGTTACGCATTTTAAAGCCTCATAAATTCAGGAGTTAATGGAAAAACTTCAGAGAAGACACATGTGGCTTTTTACCCACCTGAGCATAGATCAAACAGGCAACTGTTGCTCTTTATTTCAACTCTTATATTTCTGTATATGGGAGTTTCCAAATGCCAGCCTGTTATTTTTAATTAGTGTTTAAAAGACGTTTTTATTTATAGGCATGAGGTTATGTTTTAATCAGAGCTGAATTCTTCTGGAATGCCAGGCCCCTGTGACCGGCAGCGGATCAGAGCAGGCGCTGGGCACCTGTCACTCTGTGCCCGGAAGTTGTGAGGCGCGAGACCCTGTTCCCCCCACCCCCGTAAAACTCTTTAAAAAACAAAAAAACATAGCACTCCTTGCTGCAGGCTGATCTGGCCTGCTTTCTCCGGAGTTTGTCAACCCCTTCCGTGGGCCCTGCCGGGTTGAGCTCGGGGGTGGGCAGGGGCCAGATCGAGGAGGGCCTTGAGGCCGTGGTGCGCAGTTGGGATTTTTCCTAACAGTGTGCCTCCTGCCCCCTCCCCAAGTTCTCTGAGGTCCTGGTGTGGAGTTAGTTACCCTGACAGCTCGTCTCACTGTGAAGTTTCCTTGAAATGTCACTCAGAACCGGAAAAGCAACAGGGTTTTGACCAACTAGGCTGTTTTCTAGAAACTTTATTAGTTAAGTGTGATTTCTTTGTGACATTGATTAGCAGGAATTTAGTTGAATAATCATCTGCCTTTATTTTAAGTGACAGAACATTTCTTGGGAGAAAGAATTATTATTTGATGGTAAGGTCTTGAAGATTCTGACTTTATTCTCGGTGCTTCTCCTTGACCTAAACAAGTAAGGACCATCCCTTTCAGTCATTATCAGAGCTTTGTCCCAAATAGCAGCCGTTGGAAAGTTGGCCGAATCTACTGGAGTGTCGCAGGCCGTGTCTGGGGCATGCCTGTGGGAAAGGGCTCTGGAGTGACTTTCCTGGCAAGGAGCAGTGTGAGTTACCGAGACTTCAGCCCCAAGGACGACGGGGCTCTCCAGCAAGAGCAGGGGGTGTAGTTCCCCCATGTTTCCAAGGTGTACGGAAAGGCTCGCCTTACCTTGGACGGACCTTTTCCCTGAAAGCCCATACGTAACGTCCCTTTTGACAAGGGGGGCCTGCTGCACCTTGTCTTGTTGCCACAGCGTTTCCACAGCTTGTTGAAGCGGAGGCTCCGGCTGCTTCCGCCCTGCTCACTCAGTGCGCTAAAGCACTCTTTTGCTGTCAGAGCAGTACGTTCTCGATGCATCCCACCAGAGTATGCTCAGCTGTGTGAGACGCCTGTCCTGCCATGAATCGGGGCCCTCGTCCAGTAGCTGCTTCACCTTCTTTGCTGTCACCCCCCTGGGCCCTTCCCTCCTCCCTTCTGTGTGTGTGGGCGGGCTCGTGCGGTCCCACCGGGAGTTTTAGTTTTAATTATTCTCTCTGGGTCGCCCAGTACCTGTATCAGCTGTGTTGCTTCTGGGTTTTAGCTGTGTTCCCGGAACATCTGGTCCGTGGATCAGGATTTCTGAGCTTGGCGCCCAGGCTGATGTTGCTCACCAGTGTGTTGCATGTCAGATCAGTGGGTGTTGGCCTTCTGAACGCCAGTCCCTGGCTTCCAGGTGCCTGCGTCACCCCTGGCGTGAATATGCAGGCCTGCTCTCCGGGAGAGGGCTGCCACGTGCTCCCAGGCTTACGGGAAGAGCGCTGAAGGACAAATGTCATCAGAAGCTGGGCAGAGTCACACGTGTAATCGTAGGCCACTTTGTGCCTTGCCTGCCCCTTCTCATTGCCACCACATGAAACATGGGGCACTGTGGGGGGATGTTTGCCTTTCTTAGCCTGGAAAGTAACCCTAAGTACAGGAGTCAACCATCTTTTACATCCTGAGCTAATGATACTACTAACCGTATGTGGGGCTGCTTTTAACCAGGACGGAAAATGAGCTGAGGGGAACCTCAGTTCACAGAAATGTATTGTCTACAGTTTTTGAGCATATTGGCTCAACTAAAGAGCCATGAAAGTTAAAAAACAGAAGTTTAACTGATTCTTGGAACAAAGGATATTTTCTAAGATCCCTTTCTAAATGGTGACTTTCCTGCCCTCTTTAAGCAGGTCTCTTGAACTGTAGTAGTAGCTGCTGTGGTCGGGGGGAGGTGAGGACCCACGCAGCTTGGCTCTGGGACCTTTTTTCCCAAGAGCTTCTCAAGTGACCTTGAAGTTAATTTCTTTGTATAGACTACCAAGTGAGCACTTCAAAATTAGGGGCACACCTCAAGTGAGTTTTCAGAAATTTAGAATCAGCAACTCAGCATCTTATCTGGCCTAGATGGGAACGGAAGACATTGGTCAGGAAGTTCCCCAAGGTGTCATGCTCTGCTCTGGTGCTTCAGTTGGTAGATTGAGCCAGAAAATTAAGTCTCTGGGAGAGGCCATGACCAGCGTCAGCTCCTCCCCTCATTGTGTTTGGGGAAGTACTGAGGGCTGAAAGGACCGGTCTCGGGGGTGGGTTGGAGTGGGACAGCTGGGCGCCGGCCCTCTAGTCTCCTGTCAGGGGACACGTCCTCATGGTCGGCCATGAGAAGGGAAGGAACGGTGCCTGCTCCTAGCCGTGGGAGTGCCTCTTCCACACCTTGATCTCTTCTTAACACCCAGGCCGAGCACCTGGTCCTGGCCGAGGCACTGCCTTGGTAACGAGCTCCACTCGAGTCTCAGGCCCCCAAATGGCTGGTGACCACAGCCGAATCGTCCCCTTCCTGGGCGCCATCTTCCTGTCTGCACAGCCGTTGCCTGGACGGGACTGCAGATTTCCGGCTTTTATGACCACAGCCAAGTGGCAAAATGAGTTTCACAAAACCAGTTTTACTCTTACATTTACTATCATTTCCTAGTTCATTTTCTTTAAAAATGTGCATTGTGATGTAACAAATTGATTTTTATGATCCACCAAATTGGCTGCAGCCCGCGGTTTGAAAAATGCCAGGCGGGGTGACATCAGGGTCCTCCTCACCAGCTCCCCTGCTTCCTCCCTGCGGACCATGGCCAAGGATCCTGAGCCTCCATCTCCTCAGGATTAAAACGGAGCCGTAAACCCCTTCTTCATGGGACTGTTAACAACACGACGTGAGAAAATGTCTGCGAGCGTCCATGGCTTTCATGTAATTTCTGTTCATGTAAGATTCAGTCTCTCATTTGTTGTGAAATGGTCAGGTTTTGTTATTTACCTGAAACAACCTTTATATTCTCTCCTTCCTTTAATCTGTCAGGGAGAAAGAAAGAAAAGAAGCATAAGCTACCTGTTAGGAGCCCGTAAGCATCAGGTCACAGAGTTCTTGATCTGGAGGCATGGTGAGCCGGAGGGGTAGGGTGCAGGGGAGAACTTGCTGTCAATCACGGTTTCCTAACTTTGGCACTTCCGACATTTTGGAATGGGTAATTCTCTGTTGGGGGATGGCCTGGGCCTTGTAGGAGGGTTAGCATTGCCGGCCTTTACCCATGAGATGCTAGCAGGAGCGCCACCCACCCACCCCCAGTTTGGCAATCAAAAGTGTCTGCAGACCTAACCAAATGTCTCCAAGGGGGCAGAGTCACCCCCATTTAAGAACCCCAGCTCAACACTACCAGCTGATTCACAAGAGGCAATTTTTCCTTCTCATCTAAGGAAGTGCTGTACTTCTGAGGCTCCAAAGAATGTAACCTTGGAAGAGGTGAAAACAAAATCTCTCACAAGGAAGAAAAAGAAAGAACTTACAACTAAAGTAATAGTAGCAAGCACATCTGAGGAAGCAGATTAGCAAAGAGGGACAAACCTGTTTTACCACTAGAACACAGAAGAAGCCATGCCAGCATCCGACCGCTCCACTCCGCTCTGAAGAGGACACGTTCAAGGTTGATTGCAAATGGAAAAACATCCAACCTTGCGGGCCTTTCCCACATCACTGCTTTTCCTCTGGTTCCTGCTGAAGAGCCCTTGAAAACCCAATAAATGGCCCCCTCCCATGGTGGGCTTCACATATGTGGGGAGGGCGTGTATTTGAGTACGTTGTTACTAAGAGAACTCATTGTTTGCTGGAACAAAAACCACCACAGCATGTCTTTGAAGTCCAAAGGGGATGATTCCAGGAGTGCAGTGGTCTGACAACTCTGGCCCTCATTTCTGATTTCATCTGGGCCCAACGCATAGTTTCTGTGAATTGAGAGGATTTCATGATTCACAGACCTTGGCATGTTAAAAGGGCAGAGAATAAAAGCTTAGTCAGTTGCTAGGTCTCTGAATTCTAAAATTGATCCATTGCTGTGATTCTGCCCGTTCCTTTTAGTGCTAACACTCCTTCCATTCAAGGTCACAGTCTTCTGCAGAGTGTTCAGGTCTGGTCCTGGTCATGCGGAGCTCCCTGTCCCCCTTCACTCCTCTGGTTGCTTTTCCGCAGCATTCCAACTACAGAATTAAATAAAGCACTTCTATTTTGTTTTCCTCACAGAGCAGTTTAGAGGAGAGGTTAGTTGTAATCTCTTTAGGCTCTGTTGCCACTTCAGGATGCTCAGTTAGTTACATGTATTAAAATGTAGCATCCCAAACTCTGAGCCTCCTTCCACTCTGGTCCCCCTCCCTGCAGTCTGCGCAGTATAGTGGCGGATGCTGTGGCCCTTGATCCCGGGGCTGTGGGAGGGCGGCCCGGTGCAGGGACGCTTTTTCCTCCCTCCTCCCAGAGGCTGCACACACACCCCAGGACCTCCCCACGTCCTCAGCCAGCATTGTCTGGAGGCACCATCCTGGCCTAGAGCCCCACGAGGCAGTTTGGGGATTAAGCATAAAAAAGAGACCATTGTGGAGAGTCAGAATGATGTGTGGCAATTAGTGAGGTGGTTTTTCAGGGTGAGTTACGAGGTGGGAGTTTCCCAAAACACCTGCCATATCCAGCATTGGGCTGTTTGTCACAGTTTCTTTGCAGGGACAAGGGGTCTGGCTTGGTGGCCTGGTGACATGTCTAAGCTCAGGTTACAAATCAAGAGGTCAGATGCTGTTGAACCCCAACTTCTGGTTGTGAGCTATAGTGTGAATTAATACCCATTTTTTAAAAGGCCAAGACAGTGCTTTAGAGTGGAGGGGGCTGGCGCTCAGCTGTCTGACACAGTATTTTAATTCCTTTTCTAGAGTTTTGAAAGCTTGGGTGGGGCACAGATTGAAAAAAGAGATCGGGGCAATTTTCTGTAGTTGCTTTAGACATACCTGTCTTTTTAAACCTTGTGCCTTTTATGATGTGGGAAAGAACGGAGCTCTTATATAATTCTTTAGTTATATTTGTGTATTTTTCCTTTGTTGTATTTGGTTTATGAAAGTGTTTTTAGAACATTTCCTTTCAAGTCAGGAAGATATCTCTAGGTCTTTCTTGGAGTTTTCTTTCTTTGTTACTCAGTTCAGTGCCCCTAGGTTTTTTCCTGTGGAAATCTTGCAACAAAGTGTTCCCTACTATAGTACAATAAAGGAATTTTTCAAAAACTGATCTAAAATGACAGAGTTAAAAAACTTATATTTTTTAGATTAATATTCTTTCTTGTTCCTGAAGCCAGGGATTGTGCTTTATTTACTTGAATTGTTCCAGCATGTTGGGGCTGCTCAAATGTGTGTTAAGTGATGAAGATAAAGAAAGAATGAGCCACTAACTGCATAATCTGCTCAATTCTTCTTAGGACCATTTAAATAAACACTTAAAATCAGTTGATAATATTTATAATTTATCTGTAAATAGAAGAAAACGGAAAAGAACATTTAATAGAGGGGCGTTTAGCCACAGGTTCAGCCAGACTTGATTAGAAAAGTTTCTAGTCTCTTAGTGTTCTTTGTTCTTTGCCATTTGGCGCTCAGCAGCAGGTCCTTTGGTATAGAAGCTTTATATGCCCCCCACACCCCCATCTATACAGATTTTCTCAGATGCAGAGATGAACACATTTTCTGGGGTTATATTGCCTTAATGCTCTTTCGGTAGAGCCCAAAACCCAGCTACATCACATGTCCATTTTGTCTTTAAAGGGCTCACGAGTGAAATCAGTGTGGGGTTTTGTTGGTGCTTCTGGGTTCTTTATTCCTCCCTCAGTAGTTTACATATTTCGTATTCTATTTCTGTGCTGAAATCCACAGCAAAAAAAGCTCCCTGTTGTCCATGAACACTGCCATCTTTTTCCCACAGCTGTAAACTGAGCCATATTCACATGTAAAGTGTCCCATAAGTACCTTAAAATAGAGGGCTCATTTTTTCCAAAATGCTCCCGTCTTTCCAGATTGCTTTTCTCCCCTCCAGTGCCTTACCTGGACACATTGCCTGCTCTCTAGTTCCCCGGCACACCAGGATTTGGGTGTTGGGGGAGTTTGGCCTTTGTGCTGTGGAAGCCACATACCACACGTGGGATGCAGGTTCTCCCTGAGGCGTGTGGGGAGCCTTCCCCGGGGCAGGGGGCAGGCTCTGTGGCCCCCACCCTGTGTCGTGGCAGCATTCGCTCTTAGGTGTGAATGTCTATACTGGTCCCTGAGAGCAAAGGGAAAATTCGATTTAAACTGTTTAAAAAATTAAAGAGCACCCACTTATATGCAAATTGTGGCATTTTGTGCGTGTGTAAGTGTATGAAATTTAGGGATCAGTTAAACTTTATGGGGTGGCACTGACACTGATTTTTTTTTTAAGCTACTTGGTCTGCATGTTGCCGCACTGCAGCCTTGAACCACATGGAACCATGTTCTGTAGACCAAGTGATCTTGCCCATCTGTGGGTAGAAGAAGCCAACCGGGCTGAGCTCGGGAAGTCCCCTGGCTCTGCTGTCGGGACACCAGGTAGTTTCCTCTGTAGAACAATGCCCTTTGCTGAAACAGCCTTCCCCAGCTTGACTCTTAGGTTGTTTTTAATAACAGCTTTGAGTAATAATTCACAGGCCACACAATTCACCATTTCAAGTGCACAATTCAGTGGTTTTAGTGTATTCGCAGAATTGTGCAACCAGCACCACAGATGATTGTAGAACATTGTCATCCTCCCTCAAAGAAGCCCCCGTGGCCTGTAGCTGTCGTTCCCGTTGCCTCTGCCCCCACTCCCGGTCCTGGCAACACCGTCATCTCTCTAAATTTGCCCGTTCTGGACGTTCTTACAAATGGAGCCGTACACAGTATGCGACTTTTTGTGACTGGCTTCTTTTCACTTCGCCTCCTGTTTTCAGGAATTGTCCGTGTTTCAGCATATATCAGCACTCCATTCCTTTTGTATTGCCAAATATTTTCGATTGTATGGATTACAGCTGTGACCCATCCATCAGCTGATGGACTTGGGGCTGTTTCCGCATCTCGGCTGCTGTGAATAGTGGTTTTGTAGGGAGGGTATTGAAAGAAATAGCCATTAAAAAGAGAGGGGAAGGGAGGGCTGACATTTTCGCACATGTATGGTATGGCTAGAAATTGGGCTTGGGATGCCTCCTCGTTCAGGAACTGGTGTCTTGTCTTACTTCTGCATCCCCGTTTGTGCAGCTCCTTCTCAGAATCTAATGTGCCACCCCGGCTTCCCCCGTTGCTCCATGTTACATTCTTTCACGGCATTTGTCACAAAGGTATTGCTGGTTTCCTGGATTTTTCTTAGACCTTCTATTGAACTACAAGTTCCAAGAAGACTGGGGCTTGTCTGTTTTATTCACCACTTTATCCTCAGCATCTCATACTTATTTTTTGGAGAATGACTTTTCCTGAGTCTCCAGGTGTTCTGGAACGGCAGCTACTAGTCATCTGACGTGACAGGGTAATTGGAGTAGGGAAACACCTTCGGGAGGGAACAGTCCTTTTTGGTAGAGACAGGGAGGCCCTCCAGCCTCGAGTCTGCCTCTGAGGAGAGTGAGAGAAGGCACCAGTGTCCCTTCTGAGCTTATCAGAGGAGGTAGCCCATGGTTCTGTTTTCTGCCAACAGTAAAAGTCCTCTTTGCCGTAAAGGCTGTGTGTCCCATGGTAACACAAGGAAGAAAAAAGGTGGAATGTGTTCCTTCCTGATTACAGACTTACATGTTGGAACAGACTGCCATCGAGTTTGGATGGGAAAGGAAGGCAAATAGTGGCGTGTTTCAAGGTGGACCCAGCATGGGCTCCCAAGCCCTACTTTTTGAAGCCAGGTGCCCTTAACAGCATTAATGTCATTAGATGAACGAGTAAGTACATCCACAGGAGAAGGAAGAAAGGTTAGAACTTGCCCTTGTGAACTGTGTAGGGCTGCCTCTTCTAGTCCTTGACATTTGTCATCCCATTTATCCTCCTGGTCGCTCTGGGTGGATGTGTCAAGTGTGAGGCAGTCCCGAAGGAGCCTGTTCTGCATGTTGCCACAGCTCTGGTTATATTTGGCCATAACCAGTTATAACCAGTTGTCCATCACCGGAGCCTTAGGGGCTGACTCAGGCAGGGGTGGTAAGAGCCCTGAGAAAGAGCAGCCAGCCTCTGATGCCTCATTTGTTGTCCCCGCCGCCCCCGCCCGGCTTCGTGACAGCAAATGCAGTAACTTGTAGGTCTTGTTTCAAAGAGAGCATGAAGATCGCAGCTCTTCAGAGTAAGGAGCAGCGAATGTGGGAGCGCAGAGGAGAAGTGCTAGAGTCACAGTGCAGATGCTGGAGTCGACGTGAGAGCCACACAGCTGAGGGGTCTTTCATCTTTTCTCGTGAGGCACACCAGAGCGTTACACACGCCGCCGAAGAAAACACTGGCTGGAGATGCTGTCTGTCCTGGAGCCACACTCTGCAAAGGCCTTCCTGCCCTCACCAGCAGGAAAGCCACTTTAAAGCAAAGTTAAATCTAATTTCAGACACAAATTGAAAAAGCGGGTTCATTTACTGCAGTGTTAGACTTATTAACTCCCCGAAGCCATGAGCCTTGGTCTTTCTGTTTACAGATATAAAATGGAACTCTAAATGAGGCTTAATGGGCTTCCCAGATCATGTTCCCTGGACAGATTTTTTTTCCCTGTAACAGTAAATTTTGAAATCAAAAGGACTGAAAAGAAAGGGGAGTGCTTCCTGTCATAAATAGGATGGGTGGCATTCTTCAAAGCGTTTTACAGCTTCCAACTGTGCCTTATAATTTCCAAGTAGCTGGAAAGCATTCTGAGTCTTTAAAGGGGCTTCATTCATTCAGAAACATTTGTCAAGCATGTACTGTGTGCCAGGCATCGAGACGGGCCTGGAGATGACCTGCAGGTGCCCGGCCCCTGCTCTCCCCGAGCTTGTGTTTCAGGGCAGGGGGCCAACAAGGGAACACAGGCTGCTCCAGGAGCACTGGGGGCGGGTCAGATCGCAGACCCAACTCGGAGAGAGTGGCCGGTGGCGGCAGGGTGCTGATGGGCTGGGGGATGCGCGCGCCAGTGCGGGAGTTGCCGGGGTCACAGCCGACGTCTTTGTCCCCTCCCGTCTGCTGGCCCCTCCCAACCTCCTTGTTAAAAAGCCAAAGGCTATTAACACACTTTGGGACTTTGTGGGACACACTGAGACTTTAATGGAGCTGTGGTGCGTTAACAGAAGGGCGTCCCCTGTCTTCTTGAGCGAAGGTATGTGGGCTCCACTAAACTAGTAAGCCCGACAGGGGCAAGTGGAGAAAAGGAAAAACGCAAAATAATATATCCACGTTGAATGTTGCTGTGAAGATCAGAAACGAATTTGGCTGAATGGCTAGAATTTCATGTTCATTGGGTGGTTTGTTTGTATAAAGTTACGTGTTTATAATTTTTAAACATCTGAAGATAAAGCAGAGAAGCAGCTACCTCCAGGAGCCATAGGGGGCTTTTTCAGGCTTGGACAGTGATGTGCTCCAAGCCAAACCTTGGCTCCCGGACCACAGTGACAGAAGCAACGGCCTGATTTCCTCTCTCTGATGTGCGTGTGCCTGCGCGTGCCTGTGTAGGCTCGGTGGCTTGGAGAACCAAGGCCAGGGGTATTAGCCGAGTTAGCAGAACTAAGCTCTTGGTTTACATCTGCAGCAGTGTCTGCACAGCCTCTGTGATTCCATTTATTCTTCAGGCACGGTAATTCTGAGACACTGGTTTTCAAACTCCGCATCCAAGGAACCCAGGGCCCCACAAGTTTACTGTTTACCTTAAAGGTGTTTCCTCTCTGACATGGAGGTTTAAACTGCCTGAAGAACCACTTACATTCTTTAATTTATCTTTAGAAGTTTCCAGAGTACACTTTTACTAGAAGTTAGAAGAATTATGTTCAAGAGAAGTTTGAAAACCACTTTGGAAAATTAGTCTATTAGTTAATAAATAGGCTTATGGGGTGCATTCCCATAAAGAATGTTTTATTTCTTTGAAATAGCTTCATGGAAAACACAAAAATTGAAGGAAAAAAAGGAAACTTGAGGTAAAAGCTATAAAAGAACTTTGAGAATTGTGAAGTGTTACTAAGCACGAGACTGGGGTGTGTAGTGATTCACAGAGGGAAGCTCCGACAATGTGGGGAGACTAGGAGCGAGCTGGTTTAGGGGGTCACTCTTCCCAAAGATTGTGTGTCCTTGATGTCAGGTCACCCACCCATGCATGATGCCTCACATCTGCATTTGTGCTGGGCCCACCGGCTCGAGAGTCACTCTGTTTCAGAAGGAATTTAACCCCTAGGGAGAAAAGGACTCAAGAGGCCCCACATCCAGGAACATGCTAGATTTTCTTGCAGGACCAGGCTGAAGTAGGCCTGAGCCAGCTCATGAGGACCTTCCAGCTCTGTGTTCTAAGACATCATGCAGGTAGCTTTGGGGGTTGAATGTTTACCAGCACCCCTTCACCTCGCCTCACTCCAAGACCTGGGGTGTGGGCTCCCGTCCTAAGCAGAGGTCTGCAGAGTGTAGCCAGGCCAGCCCCGCCCACCCTGTTTTTGTAAATAAAGTTTTATCAGAAGACAGCTGTGCTCACACCCACTTATTTACATACCGTCTAGGCTGCTTTGGCAGTACAATGGCAAATGGGCTGCAAAAAGCCAAAAACGCTCACTGGCCCTTGATAGAGAAAATTTCCCAACTCTTGTTCCAGAGTTTGGTAGGAAACCGGTTCTGGATACGTGAAAATTCTCAGGTTGAAAAGACATTGGGGTGGGGAGTGGGCTTGTTCTTCAGCAGTCTTTCTCTCCTGTTTCTGGGAGAGAACGACCAAATGAGGGGGACCCCCAGCATGTCCTAATGAAGGTCACGGTCATATCACAGAGAGGCCCCACTGGGTCATGGGACTTGTCCCCTTGAGTCTGAGATGTGGAGTGGGAATACAAATGACCCCTGCGAGGCAGGTCCCATTTTTTGAGCACCGCCGGAAGTCAGGGGAGCAGGCCGGAAGTAGTTCGGCTCAGCCTTTGAGTAGTAAGAACTTCCTTGAAATGGCAGAAACACCATGGGGCTGGGGCTGAGGCAGGGCTGAGCTGGGCGTTCTGTCTCCACAGGTGGTTTGGGAAATTCCCAGTGCCCGGCCCCTGGGTGTACTGGATGACAGGAGACGCGCCAGCTTCCCGAGGCCTCTCAGCCCCTCCCTGGTGGCACCCCTGCTCTTCTCCCGCAGGGAATCTCAGACTCCTGAATCCAGTCACTGCAGGCAAAGCAGGGGCCCAGAGAGGCCTGGGGACCTCGCGCCCCCTCCCCCAACCCCCAGCCGGGAGCCCAGCCCCGTCTGTGCCTTCTGTCTTGGGCTGCTCTACCTCACACACCTTCCAGTCCACCCTCTCGACCAGCAGCCATCCAATGGGCACCTTGCTCTGTCATTTCGCCAGTTAACAGCACTTTCTTGACATGATACTCCCAAGTTTTTATAAATTCAATAAATAACAGAACTTCTGAAACAGAAAAGAAAGCCACAAACATGCCACTCCTGCTAAGGTGACAGGCACTCAGTATATGGGACCCTTAGGTACACTTGCCATGGGCAACCTCAGTCGGTTTCCACAGCAGCCAGACAGGGGCCACCCTCGTCTTACCCCACCCCGGGGACCTGGGCCACGCTGACGGGGCTGAGTGGCAGACCCAGGTCTCCAGCCTGGGGCCTCGGGCTCTGTGGCTCAGGGCACGGTGGGTCATGAAATCAATTGAGTAGCTCACTGACCAGCAGAAAGAAAAGGACAGAAAATACCAGAGTGAGGGGCACCCGGGTGGCTCAATTGGTTGAGCGACTGCCTTCGGCTCAGGTCATGATCTTGGAGTCCCGGGATCGAGTCCCGCATCTGACTCCCTGCTCAGTGGAGGGTCTGCTTCTCCCTTTGCCCCTACCCGCTCTCGTGCACTCTCGCAAATAAAATCTTTAAAAACAAAAAGGAAAGAAAATACCAGAGTGAGGGAAAGGATTCCGTGTGTGTGCACGTGTATACACGGCTATATGTGTCAAGTGCAGGATACCTCGTGGGTGCCCAGGCCACGCATCTGCCAGGCCTCCCAGGGGCTCAGGCCTGTTGCCACACACACAGCCCACCTTCCTGGTGGAGTTCCTCCTGGACGAGTGCCTGCTACGGGGTCAGGGATCCACCGGTCTGGAGCAGTTATGTGGATTATTGGAGGGTTTTCATTCTCTCACCAAAAGTGGGTCCGACACGAATCCGCTTCTGCACACCTCCCCTTCGTTGTTCCCACCTCAGTTCTGGCACCCAACCCCAAAGAACCAGTCGCATTGTTGGCCATCCCCAGGGAGAACATTAATGTCTGTGTACTTACCACCCTTTGTTCATGGAGGCTTTGGAAACCTGGAAACTTCTGGAATCCATTTCCAGTGGTGCAGATTAGCACCGCTGTATTAAAACTCAGCTGTGCGCCGAGGGCAGCACCCACATCATTTTTCTGTTCAGTATATCCCTTAAGCAGAACTCTGAAGAGCAGAGTTTCAAACTAGCTCTTGTTGGACTGGAGGATTTATGGGCGCACACCTGTATATGCACGTCTGTGTATCAGGCTTCCTTGTGACCTTGTGGGAAGAACCAGGGACCTACATTCTCTTTTTCTTTATCATTCTTCCTCAGTCATGTGCCACACGCTGTGCTGAATGGTTCATGTGTGCGAGGAGCCCCCCATGTGGCCATGGCAGGGGCCGGGACCCGCAGGGAAGGCTCAGCGGTGGGGAAGGCCTCCAGCGCCCTGCCACACACTGTCGCAGAGCAACGGGACGGAGGGTGCCGGCCCTCGGGGTCCCCGGGACTCTGCCCTTCGTCACCTGGGGCAGCTCTGCCTCTCTTCACTTCCGAAATGCCCCTTTTCTCATCCTCCTCAGGTTCTGGTTCTTCTGCTCCCCGCCCCCCCGCCCCCCCCCATCCCTCCTCACCCCTCCTCACCCCTTCTCTGTCCGGCTGACCACGTTGATGGCCTTGGGGACTAGGATGTTGGCTGCCAGGGCGCTTGCAGATGATTCCCGGCACGAGGTTGGAGTGAGGTGAATTTGAGTCATCGTTCAAAAGGTCATTAAATGTCTTCAGCTCTATTGACATAACTGAAGTACAGTAAAACGTGGATCTTTAAAGTGGGATTTGATCCGTGTGGGCCTGCGTGAGCGCCTGCAACAGGGAAGCTCAGTGAGCAGAACCCAGGAGCCCGGGAGGCTGTGGACGGAGGCCCGCCGGGCGTGGGCGCTGTCCTGTGCGTGCGCGGTGTTTGCCGGTGAGCTCACTGAGGGAGTTACACACAAGGCGGCCACTACCCCGTTGTTTAGTTAATTAAATAGAAAATGAGGAAGGGCAGATCTGCAGGATGGACAGCCCTCTGCTCAGAGGCCTGCTCCAAATTCTCTGGCTCTGGCCCCCCGGCACGGGAACCTCACTTTCTCCAGTTCCAGTGGGAGAAGGAGCGTGATACACGTATGTGACGGCCCCTGCCAAGGATTCTCCAGTTTCTCAGTGACCTGGAAGGGGAATATTCTGTCAGTACCTACTTTGGAAATATTGCTGGGAAAAATTGAGACAAATGTCATTTTGCTGCCAGTTTTTCGGGAAGACCCCCATTATGTGTGGTGACAAGTGGCCATGCAGGTTAGGTCCTGGAGTTTAGGGGATAAAAAATGAGGGTTTTCTTTGTGAAAGAAGAAGAGAGGTAAAAGCCCTGTGCGGGAGCAAGAAACATCTGTCAGGCCCTCAGCCTCACGAAGCATCTCTGTGGTGTCTTGTAAACATCCTGCCCCTGAAATATTGAAATGCACTGAGCTCTTTTGTAAAGAAAAGGCTTGTTGTTTGTTCTGCTCTTCCAGGGGAAGGGACGCTGGGCTGTGCTTCCTGGATGCCGTGTTGGCCTTCAGGGGTCAGAAGACTAGATCTCTTCTTGTGGCAGTAATCTCTTTCTAACAGTAAGAGAAGGAAGAGAAATGGCAGTGCTGACTTCATGTTGGTGTCAAAGAGCCTTTCGCTCGGGCCTCCTGGACCTTCGCCCCCTTGTGGTGGGACCTCCCCCCCCCCCCCCCCGCCTCTGCCTGCCTGGAGGCCCTCTTCTGCCCGAAGTAGGCCCTCAGGTGGGCCTTGTTATTGCTGTGCATCAGGGAGAGGAGAGCACCCTGTGGGCAGGGTGGAAAGGGGCGCTCTTTCCTGAGGGCCCCGGGCGGGGCACAGAGCAGCCGTTGGCCCCGCAGTGTGGGCCTCCCACCAGGCCACCCCCTGCTCGCCGGGGGGCCTTCTCCTGACCTTGCCGAGCTGGCCCCCCCATTTTCTGCAAGCTCGCAAGGTGCAACCGGGGGTGTCTGAGGTGTTGAGATGAGCATGACTGCGAGAAAACAGTGAAAGGGCATCCAGCGGGGCCTGGTTGGGTGCTTTCCAGGGCCCAGGAGCGGGGCGTCTGGTGGTTCTGGTGGCTTCTGATTGGTGTAGTATGACGAGCTGGCTTCTCAGAGCTCAGTCCACTTGTCCTGTTCTGTGAGAATATTGTAGGGGCTGCCCTTTCCCTTTTATAGTCTGTTCATTTCTGTTGGCTATGTAGGAAAGAACATCTTGTGGAAGATGGAAAGATTGCCAAGATCCATCCAGTCCAGCCTCTTCCCGTTTGTTGTGATGCTCCGAGGCTATTAGCTCATTTCCATGTGCCTCTGAAATTCCTTCGTGGATGTAAAGTTCATTGGCATCCTGTCCTTAGAAGTTCAAAGGGCTTGCTGCCCACAAGCAAAGGGCAGAGCCCCCGAGTTAACACCCAGTCTTGGGAGTGCACTGTAGCCCAGGGGAAGGATTCTTCCCAGAAGATTTGTTTCTTCATTTCTACTTGTTTGTGTGTAAATCTATTTCTAGTAGATTAAAGGAGAGATCCGGCCAGCAGTGGGTAATGATATAATTTACAGGGTCCCCAGCCAAAATGTTGAAATTGCTTACATTATCCCATTGCCACAAATGGATTACTGTGCAGGGTCTCCCTCTTTCAAAGGCAATAAAAACAAAGAGGGAAGGAAGGAAGCTTCTTAGGTGCTTGTAATCACTTCCGTGGAGGGCTGATGTTGAGCCAGTAAAGGAATACAAAGTGGTGGACTGCTCACTGCATATAAATAACTGAGAGGACTTGGGGCAGTAGGCATGGGCCTGCGACTGGATTCTGAAAACCGAATTCAGGTAGACTCTCCACCTAAAGAATGTGCCAGGAGATGCTGGGGCTCTGCCTCCACCAGCAGAGACCACTAGTCCTGGGCCCAGACTCCCATATTGTCTGGAGGGGCTGGGGTTCTGGCAAATTCATTCTGGGAAACCTTGAGTCAAGTGGATCTGAACTGAATGGCCCCTGCAGTCGGCTGGGCTGTTTGCGGCAGGCTGTGTAGACATGCGGCACCCCGCGGGCACACGGCGGGGGGCTGCTTGTGGCAAGGGCTCTGCTCTCCTTCCTGGCCCCGGGCGCCGTCCGCACACGCTGCAGAGGCGTGCGGTGCGTCTTCTCGGGAATGTGGAGGACCGTGTCTTCCCGCTCTCACTGTCTTTATTGTTATGATCAACAGCGTTGAACCAAATTGGTCATCGCTGGAAATTAAGAAGCTGTGGTTTTGAAGGGCACGTCCGTTGACCGCGTGCTGCGGGGCAGAGCTGGGCTGGCTGGGCTGTGTGCTTCATTGCCTGGTTATGTTTTGCATTTATCTGGTGTCTTGCAGAATTGCATTTAAAAACATCAGAACACCTAACTGAACCATGTCCCTTCTTCCCCTAAAGTTGACACACCACAGTCCAGTGAGGAACATGGTTCCTTTCTTTGTACACGAAATTAAACTAAAACAAAATGTACAACAAAGTGTCAGCGACATTAATACAGTTGAGAGAGTAATTTTTGCTAATACAAATTCTGTCATTAAGACAGGCTGAGGAGAGACGCCTGGGTGGCTCAGTTGGTTAAGCGACTACCTTCGGCTCAGGTCATGATCCTGGAGTCCCGGGATCGAGTCCCGCAGCAGGTTCCCTGCTCAGCGGGGAGTCTGCCTCTCCCTCTGACCCTCCCCTCTCTCATGTGCGCTCTCTCTCACTCATTCTCTCTCTCTCTCAGATAAACAAATAAAATCTTAAAAAAAAAGACAGGCTGAGGAACCCCCCTGGTTTGTTGCTTACTGGATTTTCTGTCCTTCCTTAAGGTTCGCCATCGATGGTGCGAGCTCATTGTTAAGCACAGATACACAAGAGCCTACAAAGACGTGGAGAGATTCCTCCAGGAGGATCAGGTAAGTTTCCTTTTTCAGCAGATGGGAATTCTTTACTGCTGTCCCCTGACTTCAAGTGCGCTTACTAACACAGGGACCCAAGTTGTGAACTTCTCTTTCATAACAAGTATTTAAACATTTTCCAAAGAGTTCTAAGAAGTAGGTAGGAGCTTCCCTAAAACATTCTGGAGCTGATTTTCCCCTCTCTTGGTGTCCCTAAAGCAAACCAAAATGTTGGTTTGACGTGGCTGTGGACCACTGTCATTACCACATGACGCACACACAGACCTCACGGCGTCACCAGGTCTCGGGCCAGGCCGCGGCTTAGCTGTCCCGGTGTGCATCCATGTCTTCAGCGGCTCTGAGTAGTCACGGAGAGCCCCGACTGCCTAGGACAGCCTGGTCTGTGCCCGCACCAGCCACGTCCCGCCACGCCCCTGTGTGTCATCCCGTCCCCCCCGTTTCCAGTTCCCTTCCTGCCAGAACTTCCCTCACTATTCATGGGGCAAGGCGGTCACCTTCCCCGGAGCCTGCAGGAAGCACGAAGGAGCGTGAACATGTCTGGGGGTGCCCTCCTTGCCGCCTCTGCACACCCACATCTGCCCAGCGTGGCTGTGTGTGTGTGGGGGGGGGGATGCCACGGGTTCTGTCAGCTTCTGGAAGGCAGCCTGCAGCTCGTTGCTGTTAGCGTGACTGTTGTGTGCCACCGAGCGAGCTTTGCGCCGGGCACTGTGGGCTGGCAGAATGGAGCCATGCTTGAGTGGGGGTGGGGCGAACAAAGGGACTTTTGAGAGGGCCTGAGTATGGGGGGCAGCCAGCAAGGAAGGGCTCATTCTTCCCACAAAGAAAAATACATGACTTTGTAGCAGAAGAAATGTCACATTTGCACAGTTGGAGCAGAGGTGTTTGGAAACACAGTCAGGGACAGAATGTAAGAAGTAACTTAAGGTTTCTTCTGAAAACCAAAAGTAACTGCTTTTTTAGAGCCAAGACCTTTGCCAAATAAGAATTACCACAAGTCAGCTTTCTCAGGGAAGAAGTTTTGAGCCCCAGACTACCGAGTTTTTATCTTGTGCTGTCTTTGAGATCTTTCTTTTAATTTGCTCCAGCAGAATGTAATGCATAACTGTGCTTAGAGCAGGAGAAAAGGCAGAACCAAAGGAGTCTTTTGGTCTTCCAGGATGTAATCGGCAATTTTTCAGACTGTCGCAAACTGCAGAGGTGGTGTTTGCTGCCCGGTGGGGAAGGCTGGGGGGCTCGGCCGGGCCGGGCCAGGCCGGGCAGAAGCAGCAGGCACCTGTTCCGGGGCAGCAGGACGGTTCTCCCCCCGAGGCCGCCATGTGATGTGCTGGGGGCACTGTCCCGGGAGGAAGGCCTGCTTGCAGCCGTGCGGGTTTCCATGGTGGGCATTGTGGGGACCTACCTGCCTGTCCCTGGCATTCCTGACACAGTCATCCCTGCAAAAACAGGTCGCCAAGGTTCTGTTGATGGAATGGATAGCTAAGAATTCTGGGGGGGTCAGTGTGAACGAGAGAGAAGGGATGGAAAACTCTAGGTTGCAGAAGTATAGCTGGTCAACCATCTGTCTTTCTCGGGTCTCTGTCATTCCCAGACGGGCAAGTTTGTGTGCATGCAGACACCTCATTCCTGTCCCTCCCTCGCTCTGCCCCTGTGCCCTGCAGGCCATGGGCGTGTACCTGTACGGGGAGCTGATGCTGAGCGAGGACCCCAGGCAGCAGCAGGTCGCCCGCCAGTGCTTTGAGCTGACCAAGGAGCAGATGGAGAGATCCTCAGCTGAGGTGGTGGCCGAGATGTTATTCTGAAGAGGTGATTCTCTCCCTTCCCTTGCTCCGCTGTTGCACTCTAACCAGAGATTCCTCGTTGGAGCCACATGAGCCGATAATGAGACGCTGAGCCACGGTCCTCTGCTCCTGCTCCGTGGCCAGTGGCCAGTGGCCTGGGAGCGCAGGTAGGGCAGGCGCCTGCCGGCAGCATGAGGCCCGCTCTGGCCAGAGTAGCTCTCCTGACACTGTTTTGGCCACTTGGGGTTCTGTTACTTGTAGGGACAAAAACACGGGAGAGCACTTCGAGTAGGTTTGGACGGTGGGCTGGGGAGGCTGCTGGAGCACTGATCCAGTCGTCCGGGTGAGGGCTCATATGGGAGCACGTGGCCGGGTTACCCTGAACCCTGAGCTCCGTGCAGACATGTGTGTGCACCCCCGGCCCCCATCTTCAGGAGAACTTGAGGGGCCGCCCGCCGGAGTGCGCCATGCACTTCTCAACAACCCCGTGCCCGGCTTATTTCTCACCTTTTGCACTGGAGCAGAATTTCTCCCTGGTCTGCACTGGAGTGCGAGCCCTAAATTATTTAAACTGCTTCCGATCAATTGTGCTTGGAATTGACCTGTTAGATTTACATCCTAGCAGTTCGTTTTTTAACTGGGTTTTTGCGTTTTAAAAGTCACATCCCAATGGTTCGGGAAGCTTTAGGCAGAACTGTGGGGCTGTGAGCGCGGCCCGTGATGGCCACCACGGCTTCTGTTTCTTCTCATTTATGTGATACAATGGGGCCTAATTTTGTATCGTTTTTTTTAACTTCACATCAAATCTCAAGCATTTTGATGTTTATACAGCTTCTCTACATGTAGAATTCTTCATGGTTAATATTTTATGTAGATATTCTTAATCTGTTGTCAGACTTTCAGTGTGCTTCTGCTGTTTTGCTGTTAACAAAACCATTTCTAACATGTTTAAATATCTTATTTATTTGAAAGAACTCTTGATACTAAGGAGAGAAAAGGGTTTTCTAAAGTATGATCCTGTTCTTCCAGAAGAGTCCAGGAACCGTGTTTGCCAGGAAAAGGAAATAGTGGGGGTATTTGCCACGATTGTACGTCTTGTCGCGCAACAGCTGTGCGCGGTCCGTCCCCCACCGTCCCCGTGGTGGCAGCGTGTCCTGGGCACAGCCGGGCCAGCGGGAAAGACCGCGAGCCTCTCCTGCCACCACCCTGCGTAGCCGCGGGATAAACCCTACTTCTCTGAGATGTTTTATTTCGTGGAGAGTTGGGGTTTCCTGGAGACTGTGCATACAGTGGGGCGGTCCCCTCCCCACCGCCCCCTTGCTGCAGCTTGTGGGGGGCCACAGCGGGCTCCACGGCTCTCGCTTCTCCATCGGGAGTTTTCAGGGGAGCCCCGGTCACGAGTCTGCTCCCCTCCTGTCCCTGCCCCTTGGGGATCAACGCAGGGCCACACGCACGCCCCTTCCCCGTTGCTCCTGCTCAGTGACAGTGGCACCTTCCAGCGGGGGACGCCCCGGGCCCCCAGGGTGGAAGCGGCGAACCATGTAGGGGCAGCTGCTGGTTGCGTTTTTCATTCCGTGTGCCAGAGCTGCACGGGGCGCACGTGGTCGCCGCGGAGCCCTCTGGCTGTGGGCTGGGCCGCCAGGACGCGGGTACAATGCCCAGCGAGCTGAAGTCGCGGCCACGCGGTGGGTAGTGGGTGGACGGCGGCGCCCGGCGCTGCTCCGGTGCTCTGGCTGCTTGGGTTCCTGGCATGCTGATTTGTGACTTAAGATTAAAATCACATTGCCAGGGATTACCACGCAGCCATGACCTTGGCTGCTCCTTCAGAAGCCGTAGTTCTCTCTCTCTGCAGTTCGGAGAACAGACGCATCTTGTAGCTCTTCTCCGGAAACAGAAGCAGCAACAGCCGTGGAAGACGCTCGGCGGCCCGCTCCTTCCGCCCAGCCGACGACCTCTCTGCCGAGGTGCAGAGCTTAGCTGATTGGTGAACAGTGACTGGTTTCCGCTTTGTTCACAGTGGCTAAGTTCTGCACCTGAAGAGAAGGTGAGATGGGGACAGTTAAGCTGCTGGGGCAGAGGCCGCCGCTGAGCGGTCCGCTCGGTGCCGGGCGCGATTCTGGAGGCTACGAGACCGCTCGGCTCCGAGGATGCGCTCCCTCCTGTCGGGAATACACGAATGTACCAAAAGTCTGCGGAAATATAAACTCACTGATTAGCTACCTGTCTGAAAGGTCAAATGTATTGAAAGCTGCAAAACAACTTCTCTTAAGAACTAAAACCAAAGGCATCACCAGAAAAACCAAGTGAAAGCTATGTCAGCAGTGGGTTGTGTGTGAGTAGGGCTGGTGCTTTCCAGGTGCGCCCTGCCCTGCTCGCAGTTGCCGAGCACGGTAACCTCTGTTTTGTGTTCGCAGCCCCCGCAGGACGGCGCCGAGCTCCCAGCCGAGGCACTGCTTCCGGGCTGTCGATTGGACCCGCCCTCCGGTGCCTACTGAGCTGATATCAGTTCTCATTTTACACACTGGCTCAGTTCAGCAGGAACAGGAGTCGAGCCCTCGAGCAAAAAGCCTTCCTGTTTGCAAGTGCCCAGAGGCTCCGGAGCTGGGACTGCGCCCACGCGAGGAGCACACGTCGGTGGCGGCGCCCATCTGTATGTGGCCCCGGGGTGTGGCTGTCCGTAGAGCCCTGGCGCCTGGAGGGCATGAGCTTCCATCCTGGAGGCGGACCGCAGGGCACCTTGAGGCTGTGGGAGCAGGTGCAGTGAAGGGGGCCGGAGCCACGTGGGGCAAAGAAGGCCGGGTGCGGCCGCCGGCTCTCACGGCCGTGTGCGAGCGACGCGGCTGTGAACCCCACTGGCGGGGTCGTGAGGTGCAGCCGGTCTCCTCCCGTCCTCTGCTCAGGTCCTCTCTCCGAAGCCGGAGCGGAGGCGAGCAGAGGTGCAGGTACAAGCATTCCTCCGTTGTTACCAGGCAGTAAATTGTACTGCTCTTTCCTTTGCAGGGAAGATCTCAGCGAGATTCTTTCTCATGCATCTACGCCTAGCCCTGGTGGGACCAGGATCGCATTGACCCTCGACATCGCAGGAAGGGTCATGGGGCTGCTAAAGCCATCAGCCAGCAGCATCCATGCCTTGGTGCTTCTCTTTCCCGAGGCTGCTCTCCCTGGAGCTCATGGACCGCATGGTGCCTTTGTCCCCTGCCCTGAACTTGCCACCTCAAGATCAGTCTGCGTTGGATCTCTTCCATGAGGCGAAGGCGCTTCTTTCGCACAAATGATGAAAGCTGCCTGAGATGCATTGGAAAAGCTGCTGAACATTTTGCATTGATCCCCTCAGCATATGGCTGCACTGGAGATTTCTAGAATTCCAGGAAGTCACAGCTTCTGTATCCTGGGACCAGTGGAGTTCTTCTCTAGATCATTTCAGAAAGATTCTGCAGGGTTATTTTGATTGCTAGGTTTGTTGTTTAAATTTGTCCAAGATGTTAATACCCTTGGTAAAGGGGCAGGGTGAGAATCCAAGACATATTCATAATAAAACAGTGGATTACTATTTTTGTATTCCTGTGTGCTTCTGAATTTAGTAATGTTTTTAAAAAAGAAAAACGGTGTTACCCGAGGGGTATTCTCTGCAAGCTGGCCCCGCCCCTCTCCCGCCCACCGGCCCCCTCGTGGCTCTCCCCACGCTCGGAGACCAGGCTGCAGGCGCCGTGCGGGCCGAGCCCGCCTCCAGGGCCGAGTGCACCCCGCTCTGCATCTGGCCTGTGGGAGGAAGCGTGGCATTAACACCTTCCTTCATCAGAAGCTCTTGGTCTTCAGAATTCTTTAATGGAACCTAGAAGGTTTCCGGGGGGTTTGCTCTTTGCTGTTACCCGTGCTCTGCATACGAGGATATGTGCCTTGTATACCACAGTGGTACAAGAATCATTTGGATTTTTGAATTTGAATAAATGTAAGAGCGCTGCTCCCTGTGCCGACTTGGAATAGATGGTCTGCGTGAGCGTGTTGGGCCTGCCGGGTGGAGCAGGAAGGGACCGGGGGGCGCACACTGCGCCTGTCCACGTGCACACAGCCGCTCCGTTCCTCCCTGTGGCCGGGAGCAACCAGTTGGCCCAGTGGTTAGCTGACTCTTGTTTTTCCAGAAAGTTAAAGCCCCCCTTTGTCTCTGGAAGCCACTGAGGCAGGACTGAGCCACCCCACGCATGGGATTTTACACAAAGACAGCTGATTCCCTTGCTCCCGTGATCCCGAGTCTTGCAACCAGTTGCGGCCTGTCCCTGAGGGGTCACCTGAACCGACACTCCCTCCCCCCCCCACACCCCCTCCCACCCCCAGTCCCCTGCCCCGTCACTGCCTTGGCTGAGTCCTGTGCCGTGTCTGCCTTCTCGGCCTGTGACACCGGGGGCCTTGCCCAATGTGCCGGGTGTTGTCCCCCACGGGGACGGTGAAGGAGGAGGGGTGAGTGGATGCCCTCAGTTTCTGCCCACACGGCGAGATACCCGTGGCCGCCCCGCAAAGAGGGGACAGACAGACAGTTCGGACTAGTGTGCTGATTTCTGCACATGTCCTCTGATGGCAGAAAAGCAGCCGTGGCGGACCCCCGGGGGCGCACAAGGGGCTTGGGATTAGAAAGCCCACTGCCCTCCCTGGGTTGCTGTTCTCCGCAGGTGCACATAGCGCCTTCCGAGGGCGGCCTCAGGGCAGGCGGGGGAATTTGCAGGGGGCCCGGGAGCCCTGGGGACAGAAGATGGGCCATTGTGGAGACAAGGGTGTGGGTGTGCGGGTGAAGGAGGGAGGCTGCCCGGCCCAGCTTCCCCTGGTGGGACCCCTCCTCCCCCCAGACAGGTTTAACCGGGCAGATCCCCACCTAGTAAGTGACAGGATATGAATGTGGGTCCACATGGCTCAGGATTTCCCTCCCCGTGACAGCTCCTCACGGCGTGGACTGTCACACGCTCCCCAGGGACAGCCCACCTGTCACTGAGGCCCGCACTCCTAACCCGATTTGCTGTAGGGATGGGCTTGCGTGAGGGCGGGGTCAGGTGACCCCGGCTTTGGGAAAATGGCATCTTGAGTCCCCAGGGAGACGGCACAAAGACCCGTCTGTGGGGCAGTCTCGTACACTTCCTGGGCGGCACGGGTCCTGGTCTCTGCTCCCCCAGAACTCCTTTCTGGCCTAGGCGGTTCCCCCGACCCCTGCCATAGTTCTCACGTTAAGCAGACACGGGGGGCTGAGCTGACCCCCAGGAGGAGTGGGAGAAATAAACCGGGAAGAACAAGCCTGCTTCCCAACAAGACGGCGCACCCCCAGCAGAGCCCCCGGGACAGGAGGGGCCCACCAGTCGCCGTCGGTCCCCTGGTCCAGTGAGAGCGGCTTCCTTAAGTGGTGCGTCGGTTTGACCCTGAATCACACTCGGCCTTTACTGGCTGCCAGGAACCCGGCATTTCCCAGGGGCGGTTTGGGGGCTCCCCGCCAGCAGTAGTCCATTAGCAGGCTCGCTCCTTTGTGAGGCACCCCTGGCCCGAGCCCCCCCTGGGACGTGGGGGCCACTGAGCAAGCCCGCCACCACCGCCCCCAGCCAGGCAGTCAAGCACAGAACTGGCGGTGTTTTAACAGGTTTATTAAAAAAGCAAGAAGCAGAGCCTTGTCCTCTGAGCGAGTTCTTGGGTTACCTGCCAGTCAGCTGTCCTCCCCAGAACCAAGGGCTCTAGAAACAGAAGCGCTCCTCCGCCCCTTAGGGAACAGACCCTGTGTCTTTGAAGAGCAAGTCAGGTTGGGGACAGAAGCACATCTCCCCAGGTCACCTTGGCTTCCAGCATGTTAGGAAACAGGCGGGACCAATCCATGGTTGGACTGAGGGGCCAGGCCTCCAGTGTCCCCGGGGTGCTCCCCACTGTGCTGGGCCTGGCTGGCAGCCCCTGGCTAGTCTGAGGCAGCCCCCGTTCCTCTCCTGGCCGGTTGGGCTGAGGGGTTGAGCTTCAGGAAGGGGGTAAAGGGACATCCTCAGGAGCCCTTGCTGCCCGCCTGGCTCCCATCACCTGGCCCTGGGCTTTGTGCAGCGGCCGGGGCAGAAGTGCTGGGTGCCCCGGCTGTACCAGGACCGGAAATGCAGGGGGGGGGGGGGGGGGGGGGGGGGGAAGAAATACAAGGGAAGATGTTTCAGTTCTCCCTCTTGGCCTCTATTTTAGGATGACAGGGTTTCAAAGCATTTATTTTTATTGGAATTTCAAATCAAAACATAGAAATAAATAGTCTCCATCCCAAACGAAGTACAGACATGTCACAAAAGCAGGCAGGACCCATGTCCCAAGTACAGGAACCAGAAATAGTAATGTGTCCCTAACCTTCAACTATCCATTTAAAATGAAGAACAGAACTCCAAAAGAAAGGCCTCAGACAGATGTTTCCAGAGCATCCTGTCTCTCTTCCCTGACCCGGCTGATTCAGCATGGACACTTGGCAAAGCCCAAACACGGGGTGTGCCAATGTTTTCAGAGCTTTCCGTTCTGGGCCACCCACTTCCCGGTTCTGCAGCCGAGCGGCGCAGTGGGAGGATGAGGGGCATGAGGGGGGCTCTGCCCGCCCCCTGTCAGCAGGGCCGACCCGCACTGTCCGCCCTGCTGGACAGATCTCTGGGCGTCCCGGGCCTGTGGCCTCTGCCGGCCGGCCTGTCTGAAACATTACCATTCCTGAGAAGTCAGGGAGGGGCTGCTATGGGTGCCACCAGCAGGTGACAGCGTGCAGCCGCTTTGGGGTTGGATGGTCCCTTGGAGGGTCCTCTCCCCAGGGCGCGTGGGGCTGAACTGCCTCCGACTGCAGAGAGTGGGGCGGGGACCCTCCGTACCTACCCAGGGAGCCTAGACTCCCTGGAGTCTCTTCAGCCCGAGGTCGGGGCTGGGGAGGCAGAGAGGGTCCGGGCGTCGGAAGCCTCAGGGAGGTGGGGGTCACA
>NC_058415.1:28731003-28933883 GCF_002201575.2 Neomonachus schauinslandi
CGCCCCCCCCCCCCCCCGGGCCCCCCGGCCACGGTCCTGAGGACAATGACCTCAGCCTTCCCTGGCTGGGCCCTGGGGGTTTACAAGGTGGAAGGGAGGAGAGGCCGACTGGGGCTATTCACCGGCGGGGTTTTATAGATCTTTTCCCACCCTTTGGGGCTGTCTGGGAGACTGATCGGCCAATAAGGCATTTCTGTTCCAGGCCAGAGGGTGTGAAAAAAGAGGGAGGAGGCCATAGGCCCAGCTTGGGGGCAGAAGGAAACCCGAAGTTCCCAGGACCAGCCCCGGCCGCGAAGAGCCTTCTGCGGGGATGGTGGGTGGGCGTCGGGCGGCCCCGGGGCCGGAGCAGGCCGCAGAGGCAAACACGGCCCTCGGGAGAGGACCGGCCAGAGCGGCCCACTCTCGGCAGCCGGGCCGGGAAGGGCTGGTGACAGCACCAAACGCTCGTGCGTGCGTGCGCGCGTGCGCCCGTGTGCGTGGAATGCAAAGCAGAATGCAGAAATGCAGATCAAGGCTTCTCGGACCACGTATTTCCGGCTACTCCAGCAGCGCTCGGAAAACTCACCTGCTCCCCGCGGAGTGTGGGAGAGAGCATGGTTCAGGCCCCGGGCTTCGCGGCGACAAGGACTGGGAGGGGACATGCTGAACTGCCGGGGGTGCCCCGCCTCTTCCGGCTGCGCTGCCACTTGCGCTGGCACAGCCGAGGGGGGTGCGGGTGCGGTGCGGGGCTCCTGCCCGGGCGGCTCCCCTGGGCTTGGCAGGGAAGCAGGTAGGCAGGGTGCACGCCGCCTTCTTGGCGCTCCTCCTGCGGCCCTTGGCCGTGGTTCCACCACTGTGAGGCCCGGCCCCAGTGGTGCAGGAGGTGCCGAAACCGCCTGAGGGTGGGCCCTGACCGAACCGCCAAGAGTCCGGTGTTCCAGAAAGTTCTTTCCCGCTCTAATAGTCTTCCCTTGTTGCACTAGGCCTGGCAGAACGGGCCGCGGCGGCAGAAGTGAGTGTCCTGGCACCGGAGAGTATACTGTGGCTGAGAAAGGCAGGAGAGGAGGAGCCCCCCCCCCCCAGGGCCAGACCCCTCCCCCACACCCCGAGGGCCAGACCCCGGCGCTCTTCACCCCGCCGCTTCGGGCTCCCGCGTCCCCACCGCATGACTGCAGTCTCCCGAGACTTCAGCCTCAGTTCTGTGTAAGGAGGGGCGCTCAAAATAAACCCGAGTGCGGGGATCAGGAAGAGGTGGGAGCCAGGTTTAGTGTTTGCCCAAGAGATGGGCGCCGCGTGCATTTATGTTGGGTTGTAAAGAGAAGACAGATCACTTAAGGGAAAGGGATTGTCGTTTTATGATTTTATTTAATAAATTAAAAAACTTGCCGCAGAAGAGAGAAGGGCACAAATTCTGGCTTCAGTGCCCTGGAGGCGGAGGCCGTCGTGTAGAGCGCCTACGTGTATTAGTAACCGCGGTGGCTGGGCGCCCGGACAGACCGCGAACTGCTCTTCCCCTATGTCGGGGACCTGGATGCAACCAGGTTGTCGTTTTCTAGAAAGCTCTGTTCGAGGCTAGAGCGTCGGTCCTGTGAAGCGCCGCGGTGCTGGTGGAAATGCGCGGCACGGTGTCGGCGCCGCCCCGGCTCCGCTTAGCCTCTCCGGGAACAGGCAAACACTGAGTACAATCTGGGGGGCCTACATCAAACAGGCAGACAAATGCGAACTATATGTGGGGCAAAAAGGACGTTTTCCTGCGCCTGTTCACCTGGTCCCTTGTCCCAAGCCTCCAGTGTGAGGGCTCCACGGGCCTCCGGCCCTGCCCAGCCGCTGAGGACGGCTCGACGCCCCGACGGGAGCCCGGCACACACTCCTCTTCCCACGGGACAGACTGGGTCTCGGGCGGCCCGCAGGAGGGACCTGACTTCTGTTCGGACGGCTCCGGGTCCGAACGTCGCGGACTGCAAGAGGCAGGAGTCCCCGGTGGCGCAGGGGTTCCGCTCCGGGTCCCCAGCGCAACCTTCCTGGCGGGGAGTCCTCGTCTGTAAACCGGGGACATTCGAATGAATATATGTACAACCCTGGGAACGGGGCCTGGCAGCAGCTCTAAGGGTGTGTGGGTTGACTTAATGTATTAACCAGCCCTTGACCATTGCGCCTTCGAGGTGTTTCCAGGGAGCGCCTGTTGGAGGCAGCGCCGCCAGAAGTCGCCGCGGGCATTCTGCAGGTGCACGGGGGGGCGAGGGGGGCGTCCGTGGGACGGCTCCTGGGTTTGCTCCTGGTGGTGGGAACCGTGCAACCCGAAATGGGAGGGGGTGGCTCTGAAGAACTGGAATTTCCTTCATGGAGAATAGGATATGTAAATTTTACATGTTTTATTTAATGTTATTTTTTGAAAACTTCCACAACAAAATTTACCATTTTCACCATTTTCACAGGTACAGGGCAGTGGCATTAAGTGCATTCACAGTGTTGTGCAATCGTGGCCACCATCCATCTCCAGAACTTTCTCATCTTCCCAAAGTGAACCGCTCCCTATTCAACACTAACCTTCCTTCCATTCCCTGTCCCCCAGCCTCTGGCTACCACCGTTCTGTTTTCTGTCTCTACAAATTTGTCTACTCTCGTGGAATCACACAATATTTGCTTTTTTGCATCTGGCTTAGTTCCCTTAGCAGAATAACCTCAAGTTTGGTCCATGTTGTAGCAGGTGTCAGATCTTCATTCCTTCTATGGCTGAATAACATTCGTGGGATGGACAGACCCCATTTTGTGGATCCCCTGATGTGTCACGGCCCCGGGCCTGTTTGCACCTCTGACTGCTGGGTGGCACTGCTGGGAACACGGTGGACGGACACCTCTCCCGGTTCCCCTTTCCGTTCCCCTGGGGACACAGGACACAGCAGCAGTGTGATTGCTGGGTCACCTGGTGATTGTCACCATTGTTTCTGGGACGTATGCCCTTTAAACGTTATAGTCTCTCCCTCTGTGAAGGACGGTGCCTTTGCCTCCGCCCCGTGTGGCCAAATCAGTCTCTTTTGCTTTGGCATCTTGATATGGGAAAATGTTTTTACTAATTTGAGTTTCTCACAAGCTGTATTAAATATTTTTTAAAAGTCTCATCAGAGTCCTGTGTATCTCTCCTTCTGTTAACTGTGTGCAATGTTTGTATCGTGGCCCATAAGTCTCTGGGCTGAAGGCCTTCTACTGATCTGGAGAAGAGCATTACAGTTTGGAAATCAGTTATTTGTCATGTGTTGCAAATATTTTTTCCCAGGGTGTTATTTGTATTTCAATTTTTGGTTATTTTAACGCTTCTGTATGGGCAATTTTATTCGTCTTCTGTGGCTTCTGGGTTTTCTTTCTTTTTTTTTTTTTTTAAAGATTTTATTTATTTATTTGAGAGAGAGAACGAGAGAGAGTGAGAGAGCACGTGAGAGGGGGGAGGGCCAGAAGGAGAAGCAGACTCCCTGCCGAGCAGGGAGCCCGATGCGGGACTCGATCCAGGGACTCCAGGATCATGACCTGAGCCGAAGGCAGACGCTTGACCATCTGAGCCACTCAGGCGCCCTGGGTTTTCTGTCTTACATAGAAAGTGCTCCCACTTGGCTGAATTGGAGAATTCATGGATGTTTCCAGGTGATGTGAGCGGAGCCTCAGGCCCTCCCCAGCTCCTCGTGCAGGGAAGACCCCTCCCATGCTCCCCACAAAGGACTGAGACGCCTTCTCTGAAGCAGTGGCCAGGGGCTTGGACTCGCAGACCCCAGGCAGGGACTTGGGTGTGTGTGAGCAAGGAAGGCTAAATGAAATAGAAGAACATTCTTTCTACATCAGGAAAGTTGTTTTTATAAACTAGCTTTTTATGTATCTGAGTAATAGGCTCTCTTCCCCCCACTCTTTCCAAACAGAATTGCCAGAGCCTTCTCTGGAGAAAACCCCAGCCCAGACCTCAAGAGCTGACATTTGGTAAAGAGCGTTGGACATTTTATTTTGTAATGTTTCTTTTCATCGAAGAAGTGGAGATCCAACTTGATTTCCCAACACCATCTTTTCTCTGTTGATCAAAATGCTTTTACCATATACTAAAGCCCTTTACAAATCAATTCCACAAATACTTATTGGCATTCTTTTATATGCCTGCAACTATTCCAGGCACCTGTGGTGGAGACAGTTGATGAAGAGTAAACAGAATATGTAGATTACCTGGTGTCTAGGAGTTGTGTGTGTGTGTGGGGGGGAACAAAAGCTGAGGTAGTACAGGGGGAGGGGTGGAGGAGAGGGGGGTGCCACTGTCAATGTCAGGGAGGCCTCATGGAGGCAGTGACCTGTGAGCAGGCAGGGGAACTGGCCTGCATGTCTGGGAGGTCAGGGCAGCCTGTTCAAAGGCCCTGAGGTTGGAGTGTACCATGTGTTGGAGTCACTGCTGGGGGCCCATCTGGTGGAGCTGGTGGTGGTGGGTGGGTGAAAGGGTTGCAGAGAAAATTAGGAGATGAAGTCGGAGTAAAAGGAGGGCCTAGATCGTGTAGGGCCTTGAAAGCCATTTTAAGAATGTTGGGTTTTACTTGAGGTGAGGCGAGGAGCATCTGGAGTGCCTTCAACAGTGGCGTACCACGATCGCAGTGGAGAGAGATCGCCCACACTGCTTGCAGTGGGGTGGAGCAGAAGCAGGGAGACCAGATGGACGATGGCGTCTTAAGAGTGGAGGGCAAGAAATGGTCAGAGCATTCTAATGGATTGGATGTGGGGGTGAGAGAGAGAAGAATCAAGGGTCCAGAATTGGGTGCAAGTCGCTGGGAAAATGGAATTACCAACAACTGACGTGGGAAGATAGTGGGTTTAGGGGGATGGGGTAGAGCTGGTGGAATCAGCTTTGCACATGAGATGGTCATCCGACCTCTGGGGGGAGATGCTTCCTGGGCAGTGGGACACTCAGGCCTGTGGTCCAGGAGGGTGAGCGGCCCCTCTGCACAGAGATGGCATGTGAAAGTCCAGTGTAGGGAGGGTCTGCAGGGCAGAGGCCCAAGGATGGAGCCTGGGGGCTCCCCCCAGGAAAAAGGTCAGGGGTCAAGAAGGGACCAGCTCACCAGCTGAGGGGAAGCCCTGGAATGTTCTGCCAGTCAAGGGAAAGCATCAGGGAGGAAGGGACTGATGGGATTAGGGGCTGCCCAGACCTGTGAGGGGACCTGAGAACTGCCTGCTGGATCCACAAGGAGGGGTTACAACCCAGATGGGGTCTCCGTGTGCCCCCCTCGGTCCCATCACCCTGCTGTCATGCTCAAGCCTTAGAGCGTGTGCCAGTGCATGCCCCACTTCATTATACTTCATCCCTGCACTTTCAGACTTTTCCTGGCTGCTCCTCAGTGGTTACTTTTCCATACGAATTTTGGAATCAGATGATCTAGTTTTCTTATTAGGATCCTCTTAAGCCTAATTTATATCTCTGTAACCATGTTTCTATCCAGGACGTCTTTCCAGAAATAACGAACCACCAGCTAGAGCAATAGTTCTTTTTTTTTTTTTTTAAGATTTTATTTATTTATTTGAGAGAGAGAGTGAGAGAGAGAAAGAGCACAAGACGGGGGAGCGGGAGAGGGAGAAGCAGACTCCCTGCCGAGCAGGGAGCCCGATGCGGGACTCGATCCCGGGACTCCAGGATCATGACCTGAGCCGAAGGCAGTCGCTTAACCAACTGAGCCACCCAGGCGCCCTAGAGCAATAGTTCTCGATTGGAGAGTTGGGGGGAGGTCCCCGAGACATTCTGGAGAAAGTCTCATCACTTCTGGGCCGGTATGTAGTGGGGAGAGGCCAGGGATGCTGCTCACCCCCCTAGAGAGCACATGACACCCCGCCGGAGACTCACCTGCTCCACGCTGTTCTAGCGGTGCTGGAGAAACTCAGCCTTACGGGCCTGCACGCTTCCTGCCAAGGGCCCTCCTCTGCATTTTCCTGCTGAGTGCTTGGATGGTTTCATGGGACTCAACCTTCTCAACTGCTCTAGAAGAGCTTTAAGGATTGATGATACATCGTGTTGTGGAGATTTTTTATTCTCTTCAGCAGCCCAGGCTCTGACCCCTTCCTGCATGTAGGAGACCGCTGGTGGGGTCCAAGGTTCCAGTAATGCCATGGAGGCAAAACAAGCCAGACACCTGCTTTTCCAGTTCGCTTCCAGCTGAAGCACAGGTCGGGGACCTGCACCCCATCAGGTGCCCGTGCAGGGACCAGGGCTTCGGAGCAGGGCACAGGGCCCGTCTCCCTGCTGGAGGTGGTGGGCCTTTCAGGACCAAGCTACAAAGGCTCTAAGTGGCAGGTTTTGGTGGTGGCAGGTTTGGGCACTGTTCTTGACTGCCTGACACGCAGCCTTGTCTGCCCCCCAATTCTGTGGGCTTTTAAATATCCTTTCGATCAATTCCCTTTTACTTTTGACATCGCGTCCGATTCTGTTGCTTGCCACCAAGAATCTGGGCTGGTACACATGGATTCATCATACCGTGAGAAACAGCGGAGGCCGAGATGTTTGACAGTGATCGAACTCAGCTTTTCTACAGAAAAGTTGTGTGGAACTTTCCGTATCAAAGTATCCAAGTTGCCTGCCCTAAACCCCAAGTACAATAAGGGATGATTATGTCAGGACTGGGGAAAGGGAAGGCTTACACTGAGGGGTAGGATGTGGACTCATGGGAAAGACTGTGGAACCGGATTTTAGAAGGCTTTAACACATACATCTTTATCTTGCCTTAATGTTGGTTCTTCAGGAGTAAACTGGCTTGGTGACGGGTAGTACCGGACCAGTGTCTGAGAGTCTGTGGGGTCCCCGTGAACAGCAGGGTCACGCGGAGGGAGGAGCCCATGCCCACCCACGAGGAACGGGGCCCAGCGGGGAAGGGCTAACCGCGCACGTGTAACAGAGCAGGACTGCTCACAAGGGGCTTCTTCAGACACGCGGCTTCCGTAACTGGGGAGTGAAGGCAAGCTGCTTCTGAGAAAGGTTGTCATAGTTAATGAATACAAAATTAGGTGTAATGTACGTTTTTTATTTATAATAAAAAAAAATTACAAATTTAAAAACGCTAACAGATTCCACACATCACAAAGTGCAGGTGACAGGCTTTGCATTAACAGGTGGTCAATGAATGCATAAATGCCTTTTCTCCCCAGTTTTTGGCAGCTCTGTCCTCTGATCACCTCTTGTCGGGACAGTGAATTTACATATTCCCACAGCTTCTCCAGCACGCTCTATCAAAAACTTCATTATTAGGACTTAACGTTTCTCTCCACTTCACAGCTTGCTATTGGTAACAGATCATTTTAGAGCTGTTATCAGATCTCTGAAAACCTCTATCAGGTTCATCCCAGACCCAAGCTCGGGGTTTTGGAAGGACTCCCCCCACTCCCCTCGGGGAACCTCCTCAGGGGGCGCAGGCCACACTGCTGCTGGGCCCTGGCCCCTGCAGGGGGCGCTAGCGTTCTTGGAAGCTCGGCCTCCGCAGTAACTTCACTAGACCCTGAAGTAATGCTGTATCAACTCCGAGTCCTCTCAGCCGGATTCCAGTGCACAAGGCCACCCTGCACTGCCCAGTAGGAAGGGGGACAGTAGGAGTGCACAGAAACACCTTTGCCAGTGGCAGTTAAATTCTCTTTACAAATTTTACAAAAACAGATGATCATGGGAGCACAGTGCTGGGGCCTCTCCCAGGGCCTCTGAGGGGCCAGGCAGTGTCAGGCCCTGAAGCTCAAGGCTCCTTAGTGTCCTGATAAATCTGCCCATGGTCTTAGCAACCCCATTCCGCCGAGGCTGGGTCTGCCAATGACCTAAGGGCAGGTCCAGTGCGGGCTGGTGGGAGAGACAGGAGAACCTGACGTCCTTTTCCTTCTTGGAGGCTGTCAAAAAAGTCTCAACTTGGCAGCTTTCTTGAACTTGGAGAGAAAACCCAGAACCCCACTGAAACCAACCCCGTTGTTAGCCATCTTTCCGGGTTTTCTGTGTCTGCGACCATCAGGTGTCCTCCTTGTTGAAGCCGCTTGTCATTGGCTATTCTGCTGGTGGAAGCTGGAGGCATCTGCCCGGCATAGACACTATGGTGGAAAGAAACCCAGTCCAGTAAACCCCACACACAGCCTCTGGGTCTCAGCCTCACTGCTGATGTTGTTGCCTTAGGCCTCAGCGCTCCAAGCTCTCCAACAGGGGCACAAGGCTCGGCAGCCTGTGGGGCCTACACGTGCATCCTCACCAGAGCCCATTCCTAGCTCGAACCCTACTTCTTTGAACTTCAAAAAACCGAAAGAACCCACAGGTTCAGACTTTCCCCCACTCCAAGGCAACGGGATGAGGAAGTGGAATTTACTAGATACTTCTCAGCCTGCTCCTGAGTTCCTCTGCCAGGACTGGGTCTCTTCTGGGGTGGCTGGGGGCGGGCTTGCTCAGGAGCAGAAGGAGTACAAGGTACTTGTCTTCCTGGGCTGTCAAGCAGACAGCGTCGCCTCCTCCCTTCCACAGTGCACCCCCCCTCCATCTGCACTTAGGGAGACTCCCTCCTCCTCAGAGGAGTGAACGGGATGATGCAGTAACCCTTCTAAAGTGGTCGGCATGTGCACCACTGAAGGCCAGGGCCTGCCGGTGAGCCTTCCCGGCTGCCCCTCCAGTTTGGGGGACAGTCCTGCTTCCCTTTGTTTCCCCCTGTGGAGCACTTCTCCCCTTGTCAGTGACTTTCTCAAGGAGGGAAAGGCAAGGGGAGAAAGTAAAATCAGTAAACAAACCAGGGCCTGCTCCAGACACAAGAACTGCCTGGCTGCCAGGAGTTCACCGGGGTGAAGACTAAAGCTCTGCCGATCAGATAGTCTGGTCAGGTGCTGACTCAAACGCCCAAGGTTTGGGAGAATTTTGAGGCTTTGTATAGGAATTGGAGATACGACAAACAGGCTGAGGTAAGGTCAGGACAGGAAGGAACCTTTCAGAAATGCAGCTTCAACAGTCTGAGGTGGGTAACAGTCTTGCTGAGAACGAATTTCCAGTGGAAGCACACCGACAACAGGAGTCTGATTCCTGACGGGCCCTCACGTTAGGGATTATTCAGGCTACCAGACGACAGATCCCCTTCTTCATGCCCACAGAGCTGTTCACAGCTCCCATGGCAAACAACACAGAAGAGATGTCCTCGACTCCAAATGAAGCCTACTACTACACGTTTTGATGAAGCCTTTTTATATGAAAGTAATAATGGTGGTAGTTGTGTGGACAGTATTTTATCAGAACATTGCTCAAACTGCAACATTTCTCAAAGGCAGGCTCAGATCAAACAATTCTTGAATTTTCCAGATCTTTAGGTGGATCCATATACCAAAACAGTAATGCTCCTAAAACCACAACCTTTAATCCAACAAAATGTTACTCATACCTCAAACAGGAGCCCAAACTGAGGGCGATTGAGATCACTAACACATAAATCAAAGTGGACATAAAGTCCTGACTGACTCAACCACCAGAATGCACAGAGAAAAGCACATAGTCAATGCATATTAAGAATAAACATGGAAGGGGAAAATTTTTTTAATTGATGTGAAATAAATATTGGGGTTAACCGATTCTTTTATTAGAGATTTCTACTTCCCAGGGCACCTGGGTGGCTCAGATGGTTAAGCATCTGACTTAGGTCATGATCTCAGGGTCCTGGGATCAGGCCCCTCATCAGGCTCCCTGCTCAGCAGGGAGTCTGCTTCTCTCTCTCCCTCTGCCCCCCACTTGTGCTCTTTCTCAAATAAATAAAATCTTAAAAAAAAAAATTTTGAATTCCCACTTCAGTTAACTAGACAACTAATCCGTAGTCTCTTTTAATGTTTCCAGAACATGTCCTATACTCTCCCCTTTCAGCCATCCTTGAGGTCACACAAGCCCCTCTGGTGGCAATGTTTAGCAAACAAAGCAAATACAGTTCCTACTGGAACTGGCTTTATCCCTCTGGCAGGCAGAGCTGTCCTCCACCGCTGAGCAGTGGTCCCGGGCACTACCACTTTGCCGTCGGTCTCGAGCAGGCTCTGTTTCCCTTCTGAGGTGCCTGAGAGACACCTCGATGAAGAATTTCTTAGGGAAGCAAGACAGTGTGGCTTTATTTCAAATCCCTGCGGGTCAAAAGAAACACCAATAATAATAACATGACTTCTGAAAAGAGAGACCTGTGGAAAAGGACTAAGTTACATTCTAAATCGATCAGTGGTTCATGACCCATCTCTTGGTCCAAAGACTTTGAACCACTCAAATAATAGTTGTGTATCTTGGTTTGATACAAGGGAAAACGGAAACAAAAATCTGTTCTCCTATCTAAGCCTTTTCTTTAGTGATTCTCTGGCAGCTGGGCTGAGCAGGTAGGGAATGCTCAAGGCACAATCCAGTCATGAACAATAAACTGGATGGAGTTTGGGTTAAGAACCGGTCTTCTCACTTCCTAAAATATGTGTTAGCAGATCTTGCCAAGATGTCTGGCTCATTCTCACTACTCATTCCACGAAGAAATGGTCTCATCATCACATCACGAGGCCGCGGGGAGCCTGGTCCCTGCACAGCAGCTCTGCGGTCAACGGGCCGTGCCGGCCGAGCGCAGCTCCGAGAGGAGCTCTCTGGCCAGTTTTCTTGACCTCGGGGCTTCCATGCAGAGATGATCCCATCTGTACAAGGTCTGGTCAAGCAAGCCAGTCATCTCGTGGGTTAACTCATCAGTTGGAGCCATCTGCAATGAGGACAGAGGAGAAAGAAAACTAAAACACTCACCAGACAGATTCATCTCTTGGTACAGTGAACCAACCGTACCCATCCTTCCCCGAAAAGCAGCTGCATTCTTATTAGCTTCAGAAGGGCTCTTGTTTTGTTTGCAAGGTGACTGACAAAGCAAGTCTGTTCTCAGAGGCTGGCCATCCAGTCAGCAGAGTCATTTCCTAACGATCACCCTCTTCGGACAGAATGGCCCGGAACGCACAAAGGCTACAAATGAGCACCACGTTTCCTGGAATGCCAGTCACAAGCCAGGCGACTATCTGCCGTGGGGAGCGAAGGCAAGTGAACGTGCTGTGGCCTGTCTGCAAAAAGCTCACACTAATATGAGAGCTGGAAACTGCTGCAAGGAAAACGCCACCTGTTCTCACACAAACAGCTTTATAAATGGCATTCTTGGGCTAGCAACCTGGGCCCACTTGTTTTTTAATAGACATCTAAGGTTTTAACACCCGATTCTCAAGGGAAGCAGGAAAGGCAGGAACTGTTAGCTCTGCTAAATACAGCCTCAAGGCGTTCTCAGTTGTTGGCGCCCAAGTATTTTCCTAAGAATTTCAGCTCAGCAAAAAGGCAAGGGTGAGAATCTCACAACTGAATTGTGTGAAGAATTTACTGTGACTTTTTTAGACACGAGCACATTAAGCAGCCCTGATGTTGACAGTAACCTATATACTCACTTTGTGTGGGATAGTTTCTATAGACCCCTCAGTCAAATCTTTAATCAGCCATAGCAGCCACAGGTCAGCTTCCCATCCATCTCCACACTGGGCCTTCTGGTGGGAGGCCGCCCGCCCTGGTGCCCTCGGACAATCCCACTGCCCCGGAAACGCTTCACTCCAGGGCCACCACCTCTGACTGGCAGCTGAGGCAGATGCTCCGGCAGCACAGGATGTGCGGGGCGCACGGCGACAGCATGAGGTCTCTTCAACTCTGGCTCAGAGGGGCTCTGCCAGGCTGTCAGGGGCAGGCCACCAGACTAGGTGGGGTTCACTGTGCTCTCGGTATCCATATTACCACTGTGTGGTTTTTACTCAGAATCACAGATGCTGTGGATGACCTCTGTCAGATACAGTTCTGTCTTCGTGGATGGATGAAACTGTGTGAGCCTCCCTGGGACACCTTCAAAGAGTTAATCTACTTCCTAGACCCCAAGTGCAGGGAGACCCCAAGTGCAGGGAGAGGGGCTCCCCTGGGCTGTTAGGTCTTAACAGCTGACTGTGGAGGCCACCTGTCCTGACCCTGTGTCATCTTCACAAGCCAGCTCAACCTCCACACTGTTCCACTCATGGTCTCTGGTCACATGCCCGCCTCCCTGCAGCCCAGGTAGGCAATCTGCATTGTTGGCCGAGATGTATCTGTATAGAGATGAAATTCATTTGAGTTCAACAACTATAGAACTGAACTCTCTATTTCAGATGCTAGCTAACTTACCTGGAACTGCTGTGGACCAGCAACAAAGATGACAGGAGAGAGAAACATGAACTCAGGACAGGACAGGGGGCAGGACAGAGTGAGCCTCAAGGGCAGGAGGAATCCAATCCCAACACCACCCGAGCTGCTTCTGACTCATCCTGGTCAAAGAGGCACATAGGGAGGGAGCAGGGCAAGAAACCTAGTAGCCAGAGGAGCAGAACACCAGGCGTGAAGGGGCAGGGGTTCCGAAGGAGTTCAGTGGAAATTCTCAGAAGCCCAAGGCGGGCAGAAGCTGATTACGGGGGCCTGTGCAGGAGCCCAGGGGAGCAGTTTGTAGGGAGTATCCTACAGCAGAAGCTGGAGTGTGGGACAATGTGGGAGGTCACAGCCTTTAGACAGGGCACAGACATGCAGCCCCTGTGGTCTGCAGCCTCGAGTGTGCACAGCTCCCCAAAGCTGATGCTGGGATAAGAAGGATAAGACCAGGACACTGGCTCAGGAGCTGCTCTGCTCGGGCCTTAGTTCACATCAAAGCTGGGTCAGGGATGGAGTCCTGGAAGAGAAGAGAAAGGCTTCTTCCTGCTGGAAGAGAAAGGCCATCCCACCAAAGCCAACACTTCTACCATTTGGCCACCACCTGCTCCCAGGCCAAGGAGACCTGACCCAGGACTCCTTCCACAGTGCTCTGAGTGAGAGGAAGTGATGAGATAGGGGGGCTGAGGAGAAACCCATGAGAGGCTGGCACTGTGCAGAGGACTTCTTCCATCTGTCCTGTCTGTAGCTGCATCAGCCAGGATGCCCTCAACCTGTCAAGAGGCCACTGCAGGAAGCCTTCCAGTTAGTAAGTCTGGTATGTTACTAAAAATAGTTTCAAAACACCCACAAGGACAGTGCCAAGGAGGCTCTCTAGACCATGATGGATGGGCTCCAAGGTGCCCAGACAACTACACCTGCTAAAAAGCCAATGTGTAAAGAGAATCATTGGTGTTTTCCCTTCAATGAATTTTTTTGCAGCTGAGCAGACTTATGATATTTTATGAAGATGTACTGGAGTTTTCCACCTTCCCTTAGCCTCAGGTGCAGGCCAGAAGCATTAATGTATGGCTAGGACTGGACTGTTTTGTGGGAATGGGCTGCCCAGGAGAGGCAGCAAACTTGAATTCGTGACATACTCTAGGCTCCTTATTCACAGCACCTCTATGGGAGAGACGTAAGGATGTTCCATTCTGAATGCGGACTGTTTCCCCAGAATGGTGGATATGTGATTGGAATAACCGGAGGAGCATTCTCTGGGCCACTTTCTTCCTCTCTTAGCCCACAGGCAGGGCCAGGCTGGTCATCATCTCTGTGGCCTGTGAAACAAGGCAAACTCTGCAGGGGCCTGCTTCTCCATTCCCAAGGTAACAGCATAGGAGATGAGCGGAACAGGAACTCGCTGGGGAGAAGTAAGGCAAAGGCTCCGGGAGGAAGAGCCTGAGTCCCAGCTGCCAGGCTTGAGAAGGCTCCCTCAGGGCAGAAGCTCCATCCACAGGAGGGCATGGTCAGAGATCAGGTGACAAAAATACCACCAACGCTTTCATGACTCAAGAGTGCCTGCTGCTGACTTAGCATGTTGAGACATAATTGGAATATCCTATTAGTTTCAGGCTTACATCATAGTGATTTGATATTTTTATATGTTATGAAATGATCCCTGTCATGTCTAGTTATCATGTCATCAAAGTTATTATAATAATATTGACTATATTCCCTATGCTATACATTACATCCTCAAGGACTTATTTTTGTTCATTTGTTTTGTTTTTTAGATTCCGTATGTAAGTGAAGTCATATGATATTTGTTTTTCTCTGCATGACTTATTTCACTTAGTATATGCCCTCTAAGTCCATCCATGTTGTCGCTAATGGTAAGATCTCATTCTTTTCTATGGCTGTGTTATATTCCATTGTGTATATATACCACCTCTTCTTTATCCATTCATCTATCGATGGACACTTAGATTGTTTCCATATCTTGGCTATTGTAAATAATGCTACAATAAACACAGGGGAGCAAATATCTTTTCAAATTAGTGTTTTCGTTTTCTTTAGGTAAATACCCAGTTGAAATTTTTGAGGAACCTTCATATATTTTCCACAGTAGCTGCACCAATTTACATTCCCACCAACAATGCATGAGAGATCCTTTTTCTCCACATCCTTGCCAACACTTGTTTTTCTTGTCTTTGTTTCTAGCCATTCAGACAGGTGTAAGGTGATATCTCATTGTGATTTGGATTTGCATTTCCCTGATGATCAGTAATATTGAACATCTTTTCTTCATGTCTGTTGGCCATCTGTGCACCTTCTTTGGAAAAATGTCTGTTCAGGTCCTCTACCTATTTTATTATTTTTTTTAAGATTTTACTTATTTGACAGAGAGAGAAGGTGAGAGAGGGAACACAAGCAGGGGGAGTGGGGGAGGGAGAAGCAGACCCCCCGCTGAGCAGGGAGCCTGATGCGGGGCTCGATCCCAGGACGCTGGTCATGACCTGAGCTGAAGGCAGACGCTTAACGACTGAGCCACCCAGGCGTCCCTGGGTCCTCTACCTATTTTAAATGGATTATTTGTACTTTTGGTGTAGAGTTGTATAAGTTCTTTATATATTTTGGGTATTAGCCTTTTGTCAGATCATTTGCAAATATCTTCTATTTAGTACATTGTCTTTTCATTTTGTTGATGGTTTCCTTTGCTATGAAAGCTTTTTATTTTGGTGTAATCCCAATAGTTTATTTTTGCTTTTGTTTCCCTTGTCTGAGGAGACCTATCTAGGAAAATGTTGCTAAGGCCGATGTCAAAGGGATTATTTCCTATGTTTTCTTCTAGGAGTTTTATGGTTTCAGGTCTCACATTTAGGTCTTTAATCCACTTTTGAGTTTATTTTTGTGTATGGTGTAAGACAGTGGTACAGTTTCATTCTTTTGCATGTGGCTGTCCAGTTTTCCCAGCACCATTTATTGAAGAGACTGTCTTTTCCCTATTGTAGATTCTTGCCTCTTTTGTCATAAATTGACCATATGCATGGGTTTATTTCTGGGTTCTCTATTCTGTTCCACTGATCTGTGTGTCTATTTTTGTGCCAGTACCATAGTGTTTTCATTATTATAGCTTTGTAGTATATCTTGAAATATGGGACCCAAATACCTCCAGCTTTGCTCTTTCTCAAGATTGCTTTGGCTATTCAGAGTCTTTTGTGGTTCCATACAAATTTTCAGTTTATTTGTTGTAGTTCTATGAAAAATACTATTGGTATTTTGACAGGGATAGCATTGAATCTAGAGATTGCTTTGGATAATATGGATATTTGCCCAGTCCATGAGCATGGTATATCTCTCCATTTGTGTCATCTTCAATTTCTTTCATCAATGTTTTATAGTTTTCAGAGTATAGTCTTTCACCTCCTTGGTTAGTTTATTCCTAGGTATTTAATCTTTTTGGTGCTACTGTAAATGGAATTGTCTCCCTAATTTCTTTCTGCTACTTTCTTGTTAGTGTACAGAAAGCAACAGATTTCTGCATATTAATTTTATATCCTGCAACTTTACTGAATTCATTTATTCTAATAGTTTTTCTGGTGGAGTCTACAGTTTTCTATTTGTAGCATCATGTCATGTGCAAATACTGAGAGTTTACTTCCTCCTTATCAATATGGATGCCTTTTTTTTTTTTTCTTGTGTGATTGCTATGGACACTACTATGTTGAATAAAACTGGCAAGAGTGGATGTCCTTGTTTTGTTCCCAATTTTAGAGGAAAAGCTCTCAGTTTTCTCCATTGAGTATGATGTTACCTGTGGGTTTGTCATATACGGTCTTTATTGAGATACCTTCCATTTAAACTTACTCTGTTGAGAGTTTTTATCATAAAGGGGTGTTTAATTTTGTCAGATGCTTTTTCTACAAATATTAAAATGTCATATGATTATTATCCTTTGTTTTCTTAATGTGGTATGTCACAATGATTGATTTGCAAATACTGAACTATCACCCCCAGAATAAATCCCACTTGGTCATGGTGAATCATACTTTTAATGTATTGTTGAATTTGGCTTGCTAATATTTTGCTAAAGATTTTGCATCTATGTTCATCAGGAATAGTAGCCTGTAATTTTTTTTGTGTGGTGCTTTTGGTTTTGGTATGAGGGTAATATGCTGGCATCACAGAATATATTTAGAAGTTTTCCCAGTTAACAAAACAAAGAGGCAACCCACAGAATGGGAGAAGATATTTGCAAATGACACTACAGATAAAGGGCTGGTATCCAAGATCTATGAAGAAGAACTTCTCAAACTCAACACCCAAAAAACAAATAATCAAGTCAAAAAGTGGGCAGAAGATATGAAAAGACACTTCTCTGAAGAAGACATACAAATGGCTAACAGACACATGAAAAAATGTTCATCATCATTAGCCATCACGGAAATCCAAATCAAAACCACATTGAGATACCACCGTACACCAGTTAGAATGGCAAAAATGGACAGGGAAAGAAACAACAAATGTTGGAGAGGTTGTGGAGAAAGGGGAACCCTCTTACACTGTTGGTGGGAATGCTAGTTGGTACAGCCACTTTGGAAAACAGTGTGGAGGTTCCTCAAAAATTTAAAAATAGAGCTACCCTATGACCCAGCAATTGCACTCCTGGGTATTTACCCCAAAGACACAGATGTAGTGAAAAGAACGGCCATATGCACCCCAATGTTCATAGCAGCAATGTTCCACAATAGCCAAACTGTGGAAAGAGCCGAGATGCCCTTCAACAGATGAATGGATAGAGAAGATGTGGTCCATATATACAATGGAATATTACTCAGCCATCAGAAAGGATGAATACCCAACTTTCACATCAACATGGATGGGACTGGAGGAGATTATGCTAAGTGAAATAAGTCAAGCAGAGAAAGTCAATTATCATATGGTTTCACTTATTTGTGGAACATAAGGAATAGCATGGAGGACATTAGGAGAAGGAAGGGAAAAATGGGGGGGGTGGAATTGCAGGGAGAGATGAACCATGAGAGACTATGGACTCTGAGAAACAAACAGGGTTCTAGAGGGGAGGGGGGAGGGGGGATTGGTTAGCCCGGTGATGGGTATTAAGGAGGGCACGTACTGCATGGAGCACTGGGTGTTATACGAAAACAATGGATCGTGGATCACCATGTCAAAAACCAATGATGTATTGTATGATGACTAACATAACATAATAAAATTAAAAAAAAAAAAAGAAGTTTTCCTTCCTCTTCTGTATTTTTGGAATGGTTTGAGGAGAAGAGGTATTAACTTTAAATGTGTGGAAGAATTCACCACTGAATCAGTCTGGTCATAGACTTTTGTTTTTTTGGGAGTTTTTGATAACTGATTCAATTTCATTACTAGTAATTGGTCTGTTCAGATTTTCTATTTCTTCCTGATTCAGTTTGGGAAGACCATATGTTTCTAGGAGTTTATCCATTTATTCTAGGTTGTCCAGTTGGATCTCACGTAATTTTTCATAATAGTCTCATAATCCTTTGTATTTCTGTGGTTTTGGTTGTTACTTCTCCTCTTTCATTTCTGATTTTATTTAGGTCTTCTTTTTTTCTGCTTAAAGGTTTATCAATTTTGTCTATCTTTTCAAAGAACCAGCTCTTGTTTTCATTGATCCTTTTGTTTCTTTTCTTTTTTTGTCTCAATTTCACTTATTTCTGCTCTGAACTTTATTATTTCCTTCCTTACACTAACTTTGGGCTTTGTTCATTTTCTACTTCCTTAAGGTGTAAGGTTAGATTGAGATTTTTCTTGTTTCTTACAGTAGGCCTGTATTGCTATAAACTTCCCTCTCAGAACTGCTTTCACTGTATCCCCAAAATGTTGAACCATTGTTTTCATTTTGTCTCTATGCAGTTTTCTGATAGCCTCTTTGATTTCTTCATTGACCCACTGGTTCTTTAGTACCATGTTGTTTAGCCTCCATGTGTTTGTTTTTTCATTTTTTTCTTGTGATTGATTTCTAGTTTCATACTATAGTGTTTGGGAAAGATGCATGGTATGATTTCAGTCTTCTTAAATTTATTGAGATCTGTTTTGTGACCTAACATGTGATCTATCCTGGAGAATGTTCTGTGTGCACTTGAAAAGAATGTGCATTCTGGTGTTTTGGGGTATAACGTTCTGGGGTCAAAGACACTGTTTCCTTATTGATTTTCTGCCTGGATGATCTAGTCATTGGTATAAGTGGGGAAAACCCTCTACTGTTATTGTATTACTGGCAATTTCTCCCTTTATATCTGTTCATATTTGCTTTATGTATTTAGGTGCTTCAATGTTGGGTGCATAGATATTTATAACTGTTATATCCTCTTGGTAGACTGATGCCTTTTCATTACATAATGCCCTTGTCTTTTGTTACAGTCTTTATTTTGAAGTCTATTTTGTCTGATATAAGTCTTGCTACTCTGCCTCTCTCTCTCTCTCTCTCTCTCTTTTTTGTTTCCATTTGCATGGAATATCTTTTTCCATCCCTTCACTTTCAGTCTGTATGTGTCTTTAGGTCTAAAGAGAGTCTCTTGTAGGCAGCATATACAGGTAGGTATGTATTGCCATTTTGTTCTTGTTTTCTGGTTGTTTTTGTAGTTCTTCTCTTTTCTTTTTTTAAAGATTTTATTTATCTATTTGAGAGAGACAGAGCATGAGCAGAGAGAGGGAGAAGCAGACTCCCTGGAAGCAGGGAGCCTGATGCGGGGCTTAATCCCAGGACTCCGAGATCATGACCTGAGCCAAAGACAGATGCCCAACCGACTGAGCCACCCAGGCGCCTGGAGTTCTTTTCTTTCATTTCATCTCTTGTTCTTTCCTTATGATTGATGGCTTTCTTTAGTGTTATGCTTGGCTTTCTTTCTCTTTATTTTTGTATATCTATTATAAGTTTTTGGTTAGTGACCATCATGAGGTTCATATATAACATTCTAATTATATAGCAGACTACATTAAGTTGATAGTCACTTAAGTTTGAACACATTCTAAAAGAACTTCAGTTTTACCTTCCCACCCAATGTAATATATACTACTACTTTTTGCTACATTTGTCTCTTAACCATACTAGCTTGATAAGTGATTGCTCTACTATCTTTACTACGTGTTTCTTTTTACTCATGAAATTTTTTCCTTTTATAATTTTCTTACTTCCAATTATGGCCTTTTCTTTTCCACTAAGAGAATTCCATTTAACATTTTTTGTAAGATTGGTTTAGTGAGGATGAACTCCTTTGACTTTTGTTTATCTAGAAAACTATCTCTCTTTCAATTCTGAATGATAATCTTGCCAAGAGAGTATTCCTCCTTGTATTTTTTCCCCCCCGTTCATCCCTTTAAGTCCCTCATATGTTACTAGTTGATTCTCTCTTTCTGCTTTTAAAATTCTCTCTTCATCTTTAATCTGACATGTTATTTATTACATGTCATGGTGTAGACCTCCTTAAGTTCATCTTGTTTGAACTTCATCTGTGCTTCCTGAACCTGGATGTCTGTTTCTTTCCCCAGGCTAGCAAAGTTTTCAGCTATTATTTCTTCAAATAAGTTTTCCGACCCTTTCTCTTTTCTTCTCTGGGACCCCTATTAATGCAAATGTTTGTTCACTTAATGTTGTCCAAGACACCCCTCCCCTTAACCTCAATTTTAAAAATCCTTTTTTTCTGCTCAGCTTGGGTGTTTTTCCATTACCCTGTCTTTCAGATCATTGATCCATTCTTCTGCATCCTCTAATCTGTTGATTCCCTCTAGTGTATTTTTCATTTCAGTTATTGTATTCTTCATCTTGATTCATTTTTATATTTTCTATCTCTTTGTTAAAGTTCTCAGTAAGTTCAGCCACTCTTCATTCTGTTGAGTATCTTTATGATCATTACTTTGAACTCTTTGTAACAGGTAGATTGGTTATCTCCATTTCATTCAGGTTTTTTTTTTTCCTGAGGTTTTGTGCTTTTTCTTTTGTTTGGAGCATATTCCTCTGTCTCTTCATTTTGCCTGACTTTCAGTGTTTGTTTCTATGAATTCAGTGGTACAGTTACTTCTCCTAAACTTGAAAGAATGGTCATCTTCTGTGTAGACTGTGTGTGCCTGGTGACTTTGACTAGATGCCTGGATCTGTGTCTGGTGTTGGTTGGGGGTCCCAGGATGCTCTGTGCAAGGGGCCCGTGATGGGACAGCAGAGGCCAAGTGAATGCTGACCAGGGCTGTCCTGGTCTGCACTGTGCTGGGTGGGAAGGCTTGGGCTAGTATAGACTAGAGGCCCAGGCTCACTGAGGTGATAGGCTGGCTGGGGCACCTGGACCCTGCTCCCGTCCATTCTATTAAGGTGGGGGGGAATATAAACCATGGTGCTTGCCCAGCCCTTTGATCTGGAGAGAGTCTGCCCCTGCCCAATGACTGGAAAGGTTCTAGGGATGGATCCTTTTTATTCTAGTCGTTCTTTTAAATTACATTTTTCTGTTCCCCAGGGTGTCTGGAACTGTGTGGGCTAGAGGCATGGGGCTTGCTGAGGTGGCAGGCTGGCTTTGGTGCCCAGACCCGGCTCATGTCTGTGCTATGAAGGTGAAGGAAGAACATAAATCATGGTGCTCACCAGCCCCTCTAACCCAAAGAACTGCAGCAGCTCTCCCATTGTTCAGAAGGGCTCTAGGGCTGATTCCTTTATAATTTTAAACCAAGGCTTTTTTTTCTGTGCCCCAGGGCAGACAAATCTACTCATGGTCTCTCAGTACTATCCCTCTCCACTGTAGTTGGGGATTTCCCTTCATTACCGTTGTCTCCATCTTTCTTGCCATTCTGTATGTGGTCTATCTTCTGTTGTGCAGAAGCTGTTCAGTCAGCCCTCAGTTCTTCAGGAGGAATTGTTCTATAAATAGGCATAGATTCGGTGTGTCCATGGAAATAGGCGAGTTCAGCATCTTCCTACATTGCCATCTTGGACCAGAATTCATGACTTAATTATTTTATAACTGGAAGTTTGTACCTCTTAATCCCCTTCACCTGTTTTACCTCCCCCACCCCCAACAACCACCACTCTGGTAACTATCAATTTGTTCTATCTATGAGTCTGTTTCCATTTTATTTTGCTTTTTCATTTGTTTTGTTTTTAAGTTTTCTTATTTTTTTTAAATAGTTAAGGACATTTTAATTTTATCTATCTACTTTAAGTAAGCTCTATGTGGGGCTTGAACTCATGACCCCAAGATCAAAAGTCACATGCTCTGTCAACTGAGCCAGCCAGGTGCCCCTGTTTTGTTTTTTAGATTCTACATATAAGTGAAATCATATGGCATTTATATTTCTCTTTTATTTATTATTATTATTTTTTAAAAATCCTTCTCTTTCTTATTTCACTTAGCCAAATACCCTCAAGGTCTATCCATGTTGTGGCAAATGGCAAGATTTCATTTTTTTCTTTTCATTTTTTATGGCTGAGTAATATTCCATATATATTCCACAACCTTTTTAGCCTTTCATGTACTGATAGACACTTAGGTTGCTTCCATATCTTGGCTATTATAAATAATGCTACAATGAACATAGGGCTGCATACGGTCTTTTTGAATTGGTGTTTTCGTTTTCTTCAGATAAATACCTAGAAATAGAATTGCTGGATCATAAGTAGTTGTATTTTTAATTTTTTGAGGGACTTCCATATTGTTTTCTATAGTGGCTGCACCAATTTACATTCCCATCTGTAGTGTATAAAGTTCTCTTTTCTCCACATTCCTGTCAACACTTAGTGTCTTTTTGATAATAACCCATCTGACAGGTGTGAGGTGATAGGTGTCTGTGGTTTTGATTTCCGGTTCCCTGATGGCTAGTCATGATGAGCATCTTTTCAAGCCATCTCTTGGTCATCTGTATTTCTTTGGAACAAATGTTTAAGTCCTCTGCCCATTTTTTAATCAGGTTTTTTTTTTTTTCAGGTTAAGTTCTTTATATATTTTGGATATTAACCCCTTATCAGATGTATGATTTGCAAATATCTCCTCCCATTCAATAGGTTATGTTTTCATTTTGTTGATGGTTTCCCTCACCGTGCAAAAGCTTTTTAGTTTGATGTAATCAATTTATTTTATTTTAGCTTTTGTTGCCCTTGTTTGAGGAGACTGGTTCAAAAAAAATATTGCTAAGATTGATGTTGAAGAGCTTACTGCCTATGTTTTTTCTTCTAGGAGTTTTATGCTTTTAGGTCTTATATTCAAGTCTTTAATCCATTTTGAATTTACTTTTGTAAAGATAGTGGTCCAGTTTTCCCAGCACCATTTATTAAGTGTCTTTTCCCCATTGTATATTCTTGCCTCCATTCTTATAGATTAACCACATATGTATGGATTTATTTCTGGACACTCTATTCCATTGATCTCTATGTCTGTTTTGTGCCAATACCATACTGTTTTGATTATGATAGCCTTGTAGTAATATTTGAAATCAGGGCATGTGTTACCTCCACCTTTGTTCTTTCTCAAGACTGCTTTGGCTATTTGGGATCTTTTGTGGTTCCATACAAAATTTAGATTTCTTTGTTCTAATCTGTGAAAGATGCCATTGGTATTTTGGTGGGGATTACAATGAATCTGCAGATTGCTTTGGGTAATAATTTTAACAATATTAATTCTTCCAATCAATAAGCACAGAATATCTTTCCATTTATTTGTGTTGTATTCAATTTCTTCCATCAATGTCTTATAGTTTTCAGAGTATAGGTCTTTTCATCTCTTTGGTTAAATTTATTCCTACAGGGTGCCTGGGTAGCTCAGTCCGTTAAGCATCTGCCTTCAGCTCAGGTTATGATCCCAGGGCCCTGGGATCAAGTCCTGCATTGGGCTCCCTGCTCAGAAGGGAGTCTGCTTCTCCCTCTCCCTCTGCCCTGACCCCCTGCTCGTGTGTGCTCACTTGCTCTCTCTCTCTCTCAAATAAATAAAATCTTTTACAAAAGTAAATTTAGGGGCGCCTGGGTGGCTCAGTTGTTAAGTGCCTGCCTTCAGCTCAGGTCATGATCCCGGGGTCCTGGGATCGAGCCTGCACTGGACTCCCTACTCCGTGGGAAGCCTGCTTCTCCCTCTCCCACTGTTTTCTTAATTTCGCCTTCTGATGCTTCATGATTAGTGTATAGAAATGTAAACCATTTCTGTATGGTAATTTTGTATCCTGTGACTTTACTAAATTCATTTATTAGTTCTAATAGTTTTTTGGTGGAGTCTTTAGGGTTTTCTAAATATAGTACTATGTCATCTGCAAATAGTGACAGTTTTATTTCTTACTTACCAATTTGGATGCTTTTTTTCTTGTCTGATTGCTATGGCTAGGACCTCCAGTGATATGTTGAATAAAAGTGGTCAGAGTAGCATCCTTGTCGTGTTCCTGATCTTAGAGAAAAAGCTTTCATCCTTTTTTCACCATTGAGTATAACGTTAGCTGTGGGTTTGTCATATATGGCCCCTATTATTTTGAGGTACATTCCTGCTATACCCACTCTATTGAGAGTTTTTATCATAAATGGATGTTTAGTTTTGTCAGATGCTTTTCTGCATCTATTGAGATGATCATATGACTTTGGTTTATGAATATTTTGTTGAGGACTTCTGCATGTATGTTCATCAGGGATTTTGGCCTGTAGTTTTTTTTGTGTGTGTGGTGTCCTTATCTGATTTTGGTGGCCTCACAAATATGTTTGAAAGCATTCCTTCCTCTTCAATTTTTTGGAATAATTTGAGAATAGTCATTAACTCTTTCTTTCTTTCTTTTCTTCCTTCCTTCCTTTCCTTCCTTTCCTTCCTTCCTTCCCTCCCTTCCCTCCCTTCCTTTCCTTCCTTCCTTTCTTTCTTTCTATTTATTTATTTATTTATTTCCAGAGAGTGAATGGGGAAGGGGCAGAGGGAGAGGGAGAGAGAGAATATTAAGCAGGCTCTGCACCCAGCATGGAGCCCAACACAGGGCTTGATCTCACGACCCTGACATCATGACCTGAGCTGAAATCAAGAGTTGGTCGCTTAATCAACTGAGCCACCCAGGCGCCCCATTAGTTCTTCTTTAAATGTTTGGTAGAGGGTGCCTGGGTGGCTCAGTTGGTTAAGCGACTGCTTTCGGCTCAGGTCATGATCCTGGAGTCCCTGGATCGAGTCCCGCATCGGGCTCCCTGCTCGGCAGGGAGCCTGCTTCTCCCTCTGACCCTCCCCCCTCTCATGTGCTCTATCTCTCTCATTCTCTCTGTCTCAAATAAATAAATAAAAAATCTTTAAAAAAATAAAAAATAAAAAAAATAAATGTTTGGTAGAATTCACCTGTGAAGCTGTCTGGTCCTGGAATTTTGTCTTTTGGGAGTTTTAAAATAACTGATTCAATATCATTACTTATAATGAGTCTACTCAGATTTTCTATTTCTTCACTACTCAGTCTTGGATGGTTGCTTGTTTCTAGGAATTTATCCCGTTTCTTCTAGGTTTTCCAACCTGCCCGGGGAAGGGAGCAATTTATTAGTGTATAGTTGTTTGTAGTAATCTCTTATGATCCTTTGTATTTCTGTGATTTCAGCTGTAATTTCTTTCATTTCTGATTTTATTTCAGCCCTCTCTTTTTTTCTTGATGATTCTGGCTGGAGATTTTCAATTTTATCTTTTTAAAGAACCAGGTTTTAGTTTCATTTATCTTTGTGTGTGTGTGTGTGTGTGTGTGTGTATGTGTAGTCCCTCTTCCATTTATTTCTGCTCTGATCTTTATTATTCCCTTACTTCTACTAACTTTGGGCTTTGTTCTTCTCTTTGTAGTTTCTTTAGATATAAAGGTATAAAGTTAGGTGGTTTATTTGGGATTTCCTATTTCTTGAGGTGGGCCTGTATTGCTATGAACTGCTCTTTCAACTGCTTTTGCTGTGTGTCATAAATTTTGGAAAGCTGTTCCCATTTTCATTTGTCTCACGGTATTTCATTTGTCTCAGGTGACAAAAATGCCTCCAACACGTTCATGATTCAAAAGCGCCTGTTGCTGACTTTTTGAAATAACTGAGTAGGTATTTTGTTGAATGTCCCTCAATTGGGGCTTGTCAATTACTTTTCTCAATATTAGACTGGGGCTACAGGTTTTGGGGAGGAAGACCACAGAAGTGCCACTTTCATCACAATATACTAAGGGTACCTACAGTCAACACGACTTACCACTGTTCCTGTTGACCTTGATCACTTGGCTGAGGTAGTGGCTGAAAAGCGACTATTATAACTTATACCTGGCCAGAGGTAAAACATTAGTTGGTACTGAGGTCTATGGACACATGGACATTTTTTAGCTCTCACCTATGAAGTTCATCCACCCTAAACAGACTTGAAATAAAGTGAGGTATGCACTGTATAAAATGATACAATAGATTTTGTGTTGGGGTGGGCCCCGAGGAGATGGCACCTAGGATGTGTTAACAGGTGAGTCCTCTTCTGCTCTTGGCAATGCCCAAGCTCTTGAGAGGCCTTCTGTCTGAACACGAGAGGCAGGACTGACAGGCTGGCTGCTGTAGCCTGCCTGCTCAATGCTGACTGTTCTACTAGGACTGAGGAGAACCTCCTGAGTGCTGGTTTCTGAGGTTCTTGGCAGTCCCACTTATCACTGGGACTCCCCTCATATTCACATTCAAACAGAACCTGCCCGGGGAAGGGAGCAAGAGGGGGTTTTCTGGGTGCTGAGACCATTCTTTTCTTGATTTGGTTGCTGGCTGCATAGTTATTTTTGGTTTATGAACATTAATCAAGCTGTACATTTTCTGCATGTATATTATATGTTAATAAAAAATAAAAACAAAAGCAAATAAAAATTCTAAGAGTCAGCTTGTGGATGCTTTTTAAATTTGCTCTTTTATCCATTTTTAAGTGGACAATTCATTGGCATGAAGTAAATTCATAGTACTGTACAACCATCACTAACCATCACTATTATACATTTCCAGAACTTTTTTTTTTTTTATCCCAGTCAAGCTCTCCATCCCTCTCCCCTGCCCAGCTTTTGGTAACTTCTATTCTACTTTTTGTCTCTATAAATTTGCTATTCTAGGTACCTCATATAAGTGAATCATACAGTACGTGTCCTTTTGTGTCTTGCTTATTTCAGCATAATGTCCTCAAGGTTCATCCATTTGGTAGCATGTATTAGAACTTCATTCATTTGTAGGGCTTAAAAATATCCCATTGTATGTACCGACCACACTTTATTTACCCATTTATCTGCTGCTGGACACTTGGGTTGTTGTGCATATTGGCTATTGTGCATAATGCCACTGTGAACAGGGGTGGCTAAGTGTCTGTTTAATTCTATAAATTCTTTTACAGAGAAATAGAATTGCCAGATCATATGGTAATTCTGGTTAACTTTTTCAGGAACCATCAAACTCTTCCACAGTGGCTATACAATTTTAATATTCCCCAATGGAAATATATGAGACTTCCAATTTTTCTTTTTCCTTTTTTTGAGAGTTCCAATTTCTCTACATCCTCACCAATACTTGCTCTTTTCCATTTTGTTTTGTTTATAATAGCCATCCTAGTGGGTGTGGAGTATGACCTCATTCTGGGTTTTGATTTGCACTTCCCTAATGGCTAATACTGTTGAGCATTTTTTCACGTGTTTGATGGCCACCTGTATATCTTCTTTGGAGAAATGTCAATTCTAATCTGTTTTGACCTTTGATCAAATCTGATCTGACCTTTGATTTAGATTTTTTCTATTGCTAAGGTGTAAGAATTCCTAATATATTGTGGATACTAAACCCTTATCAGATATATGATTTCCAAATGTTTTCTTCCCATTCCATGCCTTTTCACTGTCTTACTAATATCTTATGATGAACAAGAGGTTTTTAATTTTGATGAAGTTCAATTTATCTACTTGTTGTTGTTGCCTGTGCCTTTGGTGACATTATCCAAGAAGTCACTGCCTAAGCCAATGCCATGAATAATACTCACTTTTTACTTGGACCATTCTTTATCTCTCATGTCAGCTGGGTTTCAGGAAGGAATTCACTGTAATTAGCAAACATTTTTTTTTTTTTTAATTAACAAAACTCTTTGGATTGCTACAGTGAACACACCTCACTGAAGTCTTGGTCCTCTTCGTGAGGAAGGGAGTCATGCAATGTAGCTAAAAGAATAAGTACATGAGGACACAGAAGAACTAGCTTTGGCTATGGGCCCTGGCAGCAAGCTGTGACCTAGAAGAAGTCACCTCCCTTCTCTGAGCCTCCATTTTCTCTTCCATGTCATGAAGGTGTTACGAGGGGTAGGCTCTGGAGTCCCAGCTGTCAATTTCATTGCCTGTCCTTCCATGTTTGGATAGCACCCTGGTACACACACTCGTCAAAGGCCAGACCCTTGGGCAGACAATCCACCTCTTCTCTGGAATGTGAGTGAGACTTAGCATGCTAGAAAAGGGGAGACTTACAAGGGTGATGACTTCCCGGGCAATCACATGGCCGCCAGGAGCCCAGAGCAGGAAGTTCAAGACGAGGCGCCTGATCAGCTGTTGACACAAAGGTGGTCTGGGGTCTCTGTCTTGGCTCTCTGCAGCTGCTGCCTGCAGATCCTTGGCTGAGAGAGTCGGACTTCTGAACAGCTTCTTGAGGTGGCCGAGCACTGCCTTTACCTCTATCTGGGAAGTATAATTTCAAAGGTGAGATATTAGGGAAGAATCAACACAAGCATAATTCTAGGACTGATTTGGGACTTTGAAGCAACCCCCAGAAAGACGAGAGGACTGGCGCCCGAGGGAAGGCAGACAGAGGCGACTCATGTCTGAGCTTACACACTGCTCCACACAAACCCAAATGGGCGTAATGGAAATTTCTTGACTTTCTTTCGTCTTGCTCACTAAGCAGCCAAGGCACCATGCCAGGAATTGACCTTTTTTTTTTTTTAAAGAAAGGAAATGGAGAAAAATCCTCAGCAGAATGTAGTCAGATTTTTATATTGTGGGAAAAAGAACAAAAAGCTCCTTGAAGACTCGCTCACTATCACAGCCACAAATCAGTTAAAGCCCCATGCAACTGGACCTCCACTGAGCCAATGTTCTGATAAGAATGAGTTTGCCTTTTGTCTTTTGCTATCTTTGAGGGGTGGAAACACACACACACACACACACACACCACATTTGTTTTGTTTTCGACACAGGGACAGTCTGTTCATACATGTTTAAAGCCCAAGCAGAGGTCACAAGTCTGTGGAATCCACATAATAATGGTGATTGTTATAGGTCTGTGGGTTGTTTTTGCATAAAAAATACTTATTTCATGCTGAGACTTCTGCTTGCTAGAAGAATGGTATCAAGTTGTGACTTGGAAACAAAGAAAAAACTGAAAGCCATAGATCCAAAATGCCACATGGCACTCATGAACAGCTATGTTCCGTCATTTTCGGAAGAATACTTAGGCCTATTCTGAGAATTCCCATGACCAATTTTATGGATTTTGTGTGAGTCTTTTTTTTTTTTTTTTCCTGGAAGTTAAGGCCTCATTCAATGAAGTCTGTCATAAACTCCAGTACACTAGGAGTGCTGTGTGAGTTATTCTGACCACAGTCCAAGACCGTGAGAAACTGCACCATGGGGCTCTTCCACGGAGAATGGCAGCATTCCAACAGGAGAGGGCTACTCTCTCACTACCTCCTCCTGTCAGCTGGGCCCAGCCTGCCCTCATCTGATGGTGTCTATGGGAGCCCAAGACCCTCCTCTCATCTAAATGGTGTGCAAAAATGTCAGAGCTTAGGAAGTTATGCCTTCATATCCATTTTGTTCTTGACTGAAATCTTCTTGATTTTCTACCCTTGTCCAGTACTCCCAAGACTGGTCTTCTTCATCCCAGACTATCTTTCCCTTTAAATGCCTTCCATGTCCATAAGCTTCTACCTGACATGCCAAAACTATTTTTTTATTTTTTTTTAAAAGATTTTATTTATTTGACAGAGAGAGAGAGAGAGCAATCACAAGTAGGCAGACAGGGAGGCAAAGGGAGAGGGAGAAGCAGGCTGCCTGCTGAGTATGGACCATGCAGGGCTCGATCCCAGGACGCTGGGATCATGACCTGAGCAGAAGGCAGACGCTTAACCCGCTGAGCCACCCAGGCGTCCCCCGACATGCCAAAACTTTAAATGCTTTTTCATTTGTTTTTAGGTAAAAGACATAAGCTTTCTTTTCTAAGTAGTACTTTTTATCCTGCATTGTGAAAATTTACATATGCTCACTGCAGAAATTTAGAACAAAAAAGTATCTAACTCCACTACCCAAATAAAAGTTCTGATCTAACTTGATCTCAGGCTGGTCCTGCTCCATTGTCTCCAGGGGAGATGGAGGAAACCAGGTAGGTTCACATCCTTCTCATCTTTTTCCCATGCCTTGTGCACACAGCACTCACTATGCACTATGTTTTCTTTGCGTTTTCACAATGCACTGTAAGCAATGTCATGCATCTATGACAGTCTTTGAGAACATGATTTTTCATGGCAGAATGCTAGTCCATGGTTAGAATATGTCACAATTTATTTAGTCAGTTCTTTACTATTCAAAGTTTAGGCCATTTGTCATGTCTGCAATTACAATAATGCTCATGTCTCATATATAAATCTTTGTATGGATCTCTAATTACTTCCCTAGGGTAATTCCTAGAGGTGGAATGACAAAGTTAGAGTATGAACCCTGGCCTAATTCTTAGGGATATACAAACACAGGCATTTTTTGTTTTTATCATGATCCAATTCAAAGTTAGCAAAAGAAGATGGACACTGGCTGGCAGTGAACACGGTCTGCAGAGAGAAGGGTGGTTTTGTGCGGCGGCTGCTCTTGCTTCCCTGCTACTGAACCTCAAGGGTGGTCAGGGGAGGGGGTGCTTCTAGCTACAGTATGCTATCAGGGCTGAGCGATTAACTGGATTTAATGACACCTTTTGGGGAAAAGGCACAGATGCTGTCAGGCTCATTCAAATCTCCCAATAATCACACGTTCAAAGGCAGCTCACAGTTCGTTTCTCAAGTCACCCAAGAGACCATCAAAGGGATTAAAGCTCAAAAAACCCAGGAGAGCGAGAGGCATGTCTTACTAGTTAAACTAGGAAAACTGGGCCCACTTGCTTCTCAGGATGTCACACACACCAGCGCCTCAGGTTGGGCACCAAGGAGGAAGAAAGAAGCTTTGGGATCACAAACATGGAGTGTGGCTTCAATCACAAGACGAATAGCCACCTCTGACAGGATAGCTAAGAAGGAAGCGAACATGCTGGTGCTAAACTACTCTGAGTGTGCTAATCTAATTTTTTTAAAGATTTTATTTATTTGAGAGAAAGCAAGAGAGAGCATGAGCTGTGGGGAGGGTCAGAGGGAGGGGGAGAAGCAGACTCCCTGCCGAGCAGAGAGCCCAATGTGGGGCTCGATTCCAGGACCCTGAGATCATGACCCGAGTTGAAGGCAGATGCCCAATCCAACTAAGCCACCCAGGTGCTCTAAGCTAATCTATTTTTATCCAGTATGCCTAAGCATCCCTGGAGTAAGAACTATGCACAGGTTTTATTAAAAAAAAAAAAAAAAAAAAAGACCAAGTTAAGTATTAGAAAGACATGCCAATGCAGAACTTTCTAGAACTTACATTTTTGGGGGGGACAACTTATTTCTCTATATTTCAAAAGTGAACCTCTGTTGGTTTCTATGATCGATATAGAATTTAACACATAACCTACCTACTTAGCTTATAAAGAATCAAAGTATATATAACAGGGCTTTGGAAATCATGCATGTGCTACATGCAAGTGCTACATGCATTTTAACTACTACTATCATTAAAAATAAGGATTTCCCTTAATTAGGATTAGGATTTCCCTTAATTAGTTTGATATTTTAAAAGGGAAATAGAAGGCTTTCTTTTTAATATACTAACCCTCAAATACATATGTGGATTATGATAATTTCTTTAAAATGTTCTATTTTTGATCCAAAATAATCACAAAATTTCCACTTTTTAAAATCCAAAACTCTTTTTTTCCTCTACCATGCAAGCCTTTAAACAAGTAAAATATACAGACATATCTGTACTAGTCCGCTTTTTTCCAACAATGGAAAACATCAAGCAAAAAGGAGCACTGCTCTCTACATAAAGAAACCTGCTCCCTTTAATTATTAAAATTAGCAAAAAGTTCTAGCTTTAGTTAAAGTTTTAAAAACCAACAAATAAATGTTTGCAAGGGAGGTGCCAATGCCTTTAATCAAAGCACTGCTTCCTGTAATCATTATACTCCACATAAAATAACAACTCTCTTTGCCATAGACAGTCAGTCTAGTACTTAGCGGCTCTGTTATTTATGGAATGCCCAAGTCCTTTTTCAGAAGCTAAGGGGTTAATATCAGATTACTTTAGTAAGAGTTCTAAACAAAGCTGGTAATGTGAGGATCTGTTGACTGAGCCAAGAAAGCAGTAAGTCAAGACAGGCCGGGCTGCTGATCAGAGAGAGGACAGTGCTCCTCAGAAGAGCAGTCAGACTCCGCATAGCAAATGCTAGAGGACGTGGCCCCTGGGCCAGGAGCGTCTGTAAATGAGGGCAGAGGTGGCAGCTGAGCAAGAACAGATAAAACAATGTGGGGGACAGAAGGGCTATGCCTCATCTCCTCCATGCTTCCTGGGAAAGCAGAGTGGCAGGCTCCGGTCTCCAGGCAACTCTGTGAGGCAAGAAGACGTCTCCGACCACAAACTCAGCACCCGTGCACTCACTTATCTGGGTGGACATCGACATGCTTCCACAATGAACACAGTGAACACTCAGTGCTTAGGTGCCTGGGGGTTAGTGGAAGCCAAACCCACTACAGGGCCCCTTCCTGCAGCATCCTTTCTGATCCCGAGACGGACCCGGAGCACCACACAGAGTGGGCCCTGCCACCCACCATGGTCTGTGTTCTCTGCAGACTCCCGTCACGTGGGCTGTAGCTGAATGCCAAGAGCCACAGCAGGGCCTCAGGGGGTTCAGCTTCTGACATCACTAACTGCTCAGCCACGATATCAGCCCATCCTCCAAAGTGAATGAACAAAAACCAGCACTCAAAGGGGCCTCCGTAGGACCTGGAACAGAATCAAAACACATGGCAGCCCGGCAACTTGATTTCTTTCTCCTTTTGGTTCTTAAAGCAACTGTAATGTTTGCAAATGGTTGGCTTGAATTGTTCTTATGCACTGAAGTACAACTTGCAAGGAATACAAGTTACACCCAGGAAAGTAGCTCACTATGCCATGCTGAACTCATCACAGGGCCATCAAAGGCAGGTCTTTCAAAACCCCATGTGCCCTGAGGACTTCAGACATTTAAATCTTTATATCCAAGGACCATGAGTACAGGACTTTGACAAAGAAAGATTCTGGACCATGACCAACAGGAATGCTACAAGATGAGAACCTGCAGGCACCCCTTCGCTTTCTGCCTGGCCTGCACAGCTGGGCTGCCATGGAAAGTGGGGCCCCCCAGCCATTATGCAGCCACCCAGAGAGCTCCAGAGCAAGAAATGAGGGGGCTCCCGGGGGTCCAGATGGAGACCAGAGAAGGGATGTAGACAGAAACATGCACGGTTTCCTTCTGACAAAACACAAGGTTCTGGTCAGTATTCTGGTAATTATGAATTTTTAATGGGCTGCATACTGTATTCTTTCCTGTCATCACGTATATGTCCAAGCTGAAAAGCTAGAAGCTTTTGTGAAGCTATCCTTCTGTCATGCTGGGAACTGAGAGGTGTCCTGGTTGTTTAAAGGGAAGACTCCAGTTAAGGAAAGGATCCATTAATATGCACAGTGACAGTGTCAGCAGCTTAATATCTCCCCTGGAGAAAATGGAGCAGACTGGCCTGAGATCAAGTTAGACCAGAACTTTCCTTCTGAACCAGGGAAGCTCCTGGAACAGGAGAGTTCTAGGCCTCTCTTGGTTTGATCTGGGCCCAAGTGATTAAATGTTTTGAAATCTAGCTTCTGGACAGTGGAGAGAAAAGAAAAAAGGAGGGTATTTATCTTATTTGTCCCACAGGAGGGAGAAGAGGTGCTCTGTGGGCCACATCAGTGGTCGGCTGGGTTATGATGTCTCAAAAGCAAAGGACAAGCTCCACAGGGTTTCTCCCCTACAGACCTCCCCTACAGACCTGAGCACCAGGGCTCTCTCACGCTCCCTGCTCACAGATGGGCATCACACCTGGATCAGAGCTCAGAGCTTGCCTTGCACAAATGGGCCTGGTCCTTCTTGCTGTTTTCTACCAATAACCGAGTATGTGAGGCAGTCCCAGTGGCCGGCTGAGAAAGCATCTAAACCTGCTCACCCACTCCTCCCTGCAGGTGGACCCTGAAATCTAATTAAGGCAGATCTAGGTTAAGTAGGAGTACTGTGAAGTTTTGGGTCTAGGTCCTGCTCTGCAACAGAGACAATCTGAAAGGATGCACATGGGGCTGACGGTGTTACAGGTTGTCAGTGAGTCCAACACTCTGATCCCCGCTTGGCTGCTAGTTCTTTTTGTCTCATTTATTGGTACGAATCTTGTTGAGGAGGGGTAGGTGAGTAACCGGCACAAAGCCTTCATCAGTGATCACGAACATAAGGAGGACCAAGTGGAATATGTGATGGTTCAGTGAGGAGATTACAGAGAATTTCAAAAGGGAATAGTGGCAAAAGGAACAAATAAAGACAGTCTTAGTAGGTTAGTATAGACAACAAATATTTGTACTCTACAAAAAAGTAAGTCAAGAGGAAGCTGAAGGGTGTTATGTCACAAAGAACTAAAAGCCTAAATGTGATTGCTTTTAGGAAAATAATGTATATGAGAGGATACTTAATATCATGTTAGAAATTAATTTATATTAGAATGGATTTTCTAACTTTAGAAAAATATTTATTAAAAAGAGGAGGAAAAGGGGCATTTTATCCTACTGTGCAGGAGAAGGTTAAAATTTCCTTCCGTAGAGAGTAAGAGGAAGGAGAAGACCAAGGGACCCAGAGGGCACCACCCTTCTCCTTCTGCATGGCTGGGGGTGGGGGCGGCATGCGGGCACTGCTTTTTTTATAGTGTCTATTTTTCTTATTGTTATGCTTATATATTTCAAAATCCAATACCGGCCATTATTCAGGACAGTTTCTATACAAGGTATTTACATACGTACCTGTTGATTCTGAGCGATACATGCAGCTCGCTATGTGCTTCCTCTACTTCTCACTCAGCAAAGTGCTTACCTGTTTGGGGATGGTCACAGACCAGTAAAGGCCATCCCCCGTCAGCCCTCCATAAAGGGACGATCAGGATCAAGAGAAACCACTGTGATGCAGACCTACGAGTCGTCAGGATTTGCTTACCCGTGAGTCTGGTCTTCAACTATTTCTCTGAGCATTTCAGAAATATGTTTCAGTGGCTGGTGCCACAGTTCTTGTGGGATCTCTGTGGGTAGAGAGACAGACCAGAGGGAACTGAAGAAAAGTCAAACCTATCAGGATCATCTGCTGCTAAGACCAGAAGAGCTTTGGAAAAATGCCTTGTTTTTCCTGGTCCATGGGACCCATACCACTGGTCTCATGCTGTTCCCAGTTGATATCCATCCCTTAGGCCTGGGAAGATCCTCAGTGTTACACAGAACTAACCTTCAATATATGGAAGGAGACAAACTGCAGCCTGCCCTAGGACTGGAAATGTTATGTTGCAGATACCCCAGGTTTTTTTCTTTTCTACCCTCCCCATCACTGACAATTCATGATTTCAAAGTACATGAAGATGGTAATAAAAGTCAACAGGGAACTAAGAATAGGTTGCCCAACTGTTTTTCTATGACTGTGATGAATTCAGAATATGATTTCAGGTTTAAAGGAAAGGCCAGGAAAATAATACACAGATATCGTACAAACAAATGTCCTTTCTTGAGTTAGTTTTTCTGGTTTCGTAATTATCCCATGGTTTTAGACACATCTGAACACGTATGTATCTGCAGTTCTACACAACATCTGACAAAGTTACCACATTTCCATGCAGTGATAGGCTCTGTAATTAAATACATCAGAAGATAATGTAAGCGATAGGGTAAGCACTGCTAATGACCCCACAAATGTCACGGGTTACAGGCTCGTACATTATCTTTCCCTCCTCTGAAATGCCCATAACTCTTGATTTGTAGCGTTTGAAGGCATGTTTCATTTTCTTCTTTGTATTAATTATTTAGATACTTATTTTATGTCCCCCCCTACTGTAGCTCTTGGATAGTCAGGGCTTGTAAGTGATCTATCTTTTATGCCCCACAGGACTTTACAGTGGACACAAAATCAATTTCTGATGAATAGAAGATTCTGCTATTAAAAAATACTTCAGGGGCACCTGGGTGGCTCAGTCGGTTAAGCATCTGCCTTCGGCTCAGGTCATGATCTCAGGGTCCTGGGATCGAGCCCCACATCGCGCTCCCTGCTCAGCAGGGAGTCTGCTTCTCCCTCTGCTCCTCCTTGTGTTCTTTCTTTCTCTGTCTCAGATAAATAAAGTCTTAAAAAAATACTTCAATTTGTGAACTTAACATTCATTTTTTCCCAAAAGTAATATGCTGAAAAGCAGAATAGGAGGAACTCCTGCTAAAATTCACTTATTTATTTTTGGACATAAATCTAGGACAGTCACATAAAGGAAAAGGTAAATGGCTGACTTCATGCCCAAGGTATCACCTTAGCCTTTTGTTTATAGATTTCCCAACTTAAAAAATAACAACTCCAGTATTTTTTCTGGAGCTCATTCAGCTTTGGCTGACCTCAGGCTTTGCTAATCTGACCTAAGCTGTAAAGTGTACCCCTAGAAAAGAGAAATGCTGACTTTTCTGTCTCGTTATCAAAGTTTTCCCATTGTGTTCCCACAGGGTAAGTTTCACAACACTGTTGACCCCAGGTCCCGCCAGCCTCATTACCACCTCTACCGCTAGCACCTGAGAGGACAGGGTCAGATGGGTCACTTTGGGTGAGAACCTACATCTTTTAGAAAAAGGAAAAAGAACTGGATTTTGTAAAATGCTCTGAAACTTTGAATCATCTACTTTCCTTGAATGAATCAACTTACTCAAGTCTCAGGAAAAATGCAAGTAAAAATGGCATAAAAAGGAAATACTACCGGCTCTTTCCCTCTTCTTTTTCCTTCCACAGTTAAAATGCCTTCTTCTCTGGCACAGACCACGCTGCGTCCGTGTGCTGCCTTTCCCTCAGATGCCAGGCTGCCACGGGGAAGGATGCCTTTATTCTCTATGCCTGAAACGTTGCCTAAACACAAGTTCCTACACACGCCAACAGGTCAACTCCAGTAAGGATGGAATCATCACTTCCCCAACTGGATGTGGCCAATGGAAGGCTGGCAAATGAGACCAGAGAAGGCCATGATCCAATACACTTACTGAATTCTTTCAAAAGTCTTCTTCCCTTGGCTCGGTTAGGAGAAATTTCCCCTAAATTTCCTAGGCTTTGTTCATCATTTTATCTTTCCTTCTGCAACAAGGGGCACAGAGTGGAAAGATGAAATACAAATAAACGTACTGTTTTAATCTTCCTCAGCCAAGTCTTGGCTTGATCCTGGCATTCAGGTGGATCTGGCCAGCACCAGTAGAAGCCCGTGTTATCCGGAGCAGACTATCAAAACTTAACGAGAGGCCATTTTTTTTTTTTTCTTTCTTTTGGTAAGTGATGATAACTGGGAAGTCCAGAAAATTCTCATTTCAAAATCCCACAGAATGTGAGACCCCGAGAGCTTAAAGGGATGTTAGAGATGACCAAGTCCGTCTCCCCTGTTTTATACATAAGGGACTGGTAGGGAAGGGTCATTATTTGTCAGTGTTCTTTCTCAGAAATTATTTTAATATGGGTAGAATCAACTTTCACGTACCTTTCGGGTGTTGGAGCAGCACCATAATAAGAGATGGAGAAGCATAAGGAAAGTAGGTCTTGAATGTAAACTTCAGCTACAAGAGAATAAAAACTTCAAAACCACATGGACATTACGGTTGAAAGGGATATTAAGAAAGAACAAAATCTTGCATCATCTACCCCAAAAAGACCTACTAGTACTAACATGGTCAGAATGTTTTCTTCAACATTTATTTTTAAAAAATGCTTCCAATAACCTTGTAAATATGTACCAGAAAAATGAACCTTTTTGAAATCACCTTCTGGGGCTTAAGAAAAATAAAGTTATGTTCCTGATGTCTTCATAGCAGTTCTTTACCTCACATGAACCCAATTATGCACATAAATCTCCTATTTAAGTGAGAGATTCCAAAGCGGTTGTGAGATGTTAGGTATTCCAGCATGATTTTTTAACAACAAAAAAAGCATGAAACAACAATGGTGCTTGCAACACTTTGAGGGCCAAAGCGCTACAGTTATTTATGCCCTCTGAAGGCAGAGTGGCTTTGAAGTATGTTTGTAAGAGATTAAAGGAAAATCTAGAAACAGTGAAGTGCTCGGGCTTTGATGAATTTTGGTAAATCTGTAAATCCATGTGACCATCATCCCAGTCAAAACAGAGAACATTTCTGTTACCCCAAAAACTTCATTTGTGGTTCCACCACTCCCCAGCAACCAATATTTTGATTTCCACAAGAGTTTCATTTTGCTTATTCTTGGATTTCATATGAATAGAATCATAGAGTTTGTATTCTTTTGTGTCTAATTTGGCTGAACATATTTTTTTTTCCTTAGATTCTTGCATGTTACTCTGCTTGTTGAGTAGTTCGTTCTTCCAGTCTTTTCTTATTGCTTGAAATAATCATTGTATGAATATACCATAATGTTTATTCATTCCCCTATTGATGGGTATTTGGGTTGTTTTCAGTTTGGGGCTACTATGAAAAAAGTGTCAAATTAACATTCATATTTATGTCTTTTTGTGGACATGTGTTTTCATTTTTCTTGGGTAAATAGCACAGGAGAAGAATTACTGAGTAGACGCCTGTTTAACTTTATTAAGAAAATGCCTAAAAAAAATAAAAAATAAAAAAAAAGCAAATGCCATGTAGTTTTCCAAAATGGTTGTACCATCTCACATTCCCACCAGCAATTTATGAGAATTCCAGTTGCTCCACACAGCAAACATTTGATATTGCCAATCTTACTAATATCAGCCAGCTGATTCCAGTGGGTATGAAATGTCACCTCTTTATGCGTTCACTATGCATCTTCTTGACAGCAAATGATGTTGAACAATTTTCATGTGTTTAGTGCCAACTTATGTATCTTTTTTGAAGTATGTATTCGTTTCTTTTCTACATTAAAAAAAACCTGAGTTGTTTCTTAGGGAGTAAGAGATCTTTATATATTCTGAACACAAGTTCTCTGTCAAACATATGTATTGAAAATATTTTCTCTCATGTGGTGGCTTGCCTTTTCACTTTCTTAACGAAACTACCAAAGAAAAGAAGCTTTTCATTCTGATGAAATCTATAATTTACCCAATTTTTCTTGTATGGTTTATGCTTTTTTTGCATCCATTGTAAGAAAACTTAGATTGTTCCAATGTAAAAAAAGATACTCTCCTATGTTTTCTTCTAGGAGCTTTATAGTTTTAGCATTTACGTTGAAGTCTATGATCTATCTCTAATTAATTTTTGTATTTTGTGAGGCAGAGGTTCGTTTTTTGCCATATAGATATCCAGCTGTTTCAGCACATCTGTTCAAAATGTTCCTTTCCCCATTGAATTGCCTTGGTGTCTCTGTCAACGACCAACTGACCATACACACACACACACACACACACACACACACACATATTTCTGGACTCTTCACTCTTCAGTTCTACCAATCTATCTATCCTTTGGCTGATACCTCACGGTCTTAATTACCGTAGCTTAAAGTCTTGAAATCAGGTAGTATGCGTCTGCTGGGGTTTGTCTTTTTTTTTGCATTTGTTTTTCACAATTGTTCTGGCTATTGTTCTGGAATTTTATGGGTTCTCTCTTCACATATTTAAGTTTCTTAAAGCAATGTTCTGTAGTTTTCAGTGTAGAGGTCTTATACATCTTTTATTAAATTTACATCTAAGTATTATTATATTTTTTTAAAGATTTATTTATTTATTTTGGGGGGGTAAAGAGAGAGCGTGGGGGCGAGGGGCGGAGGGAGAGGGAAACCAGACTCCATGCTCAATACGGAGCTGAAGCAGGCCCTATCTCAGGACCCCAAGATCAGGACCTGAGCCGAAACCAAGAGCTGGACATCCAACTGACAGCGCCACCCAGATGCCCCTTAAGTATGTTATATGTAACTGTGCATTTGTCTTTCTCTCTTTACTTCTGTCAATTTTTGCTTCATGTATTTTGGAACTCTCTTATTAGGCACATATCCATCTATAATTGGTATTTCTCCTGATGACCTGACCATCGTGCCATTATAAAATGTCCCTCTTTTTATCTCTCGTCATACCCTGTCCTCAAGTCTACACCATCTGCTGCTAATAGCGCTGTACCAAATTTCTGTGATGATTACTTGTATAGCCTATCTTTCCTTTCTTTTACTTTACTCTGTGTCTTTATAATTAGAATGGGTCTCTTGAAAACAACATACAGTTGGATCTTAGTTTATCCAATTTGACATTTGTGCCTTTTTACTAGCATATTTAGCTAATTTTTATTTAATTTTTGTAATTAATGTGCCTGTTAGTATGTTTGGGTTTAAGTCTACCTTTTGATGTAAGTTTTCGTTTGTCCCATTTATTTATTTTTTGTTTCTCTGGCAGCTCACAGCCCTGTCTTATGACACCTCAAGTCCATCAGATTGTGCCTTCAGTTCTGGGCACCTGTGACCCCACAAAACCCCCTCCCACTCCTCACATGAGAGACCTAAGGAGACGGTTAGCAGAAATCCCAATGTGGTTTCCTTTTTCAAGGCTTAAATCTCCTCCAGTTTCTATGTGCTTTTTTAGTGGCTCTCTAGTACCTTCAAGTAGTTTTTAAACATATTTTGCTCAGAGTTTATAATTTTCATTAGGAGATTTAGTCTATTATTGGACTCTGCCATTGCTGGAACCAGAACCTGAACTGATTTGCTGTTTGTACTAAGCCATTAGGCAAGTTTAGAAAATGTGGCTTGTTGTGGCAACACTAGTCCAACTGGGCACATTGACGGAACTGCACTGTGCTTGCCAAATACAACAAGGGTGAGAGGAAAGGATAAAAAGAGAATGCGAAGCACTTAAGATAAGTATTTCTGACAATGGGAAAGAATGTGGATGAATGGGATTTCTCATAAACTGTTGGGGGGAATATAAATTGGTACATCCACATATGAAAACAATTTGGCAGTATCTACAGAAGCTAAATCTTTGCATACCTAATAACCAGCACTTCCACTCCTATATATATATATATCCCAGAATGTTCAGGGCAACCCTATCTCTAAAAGAAAACAAAATCTGGAGACAACCCAGAGGCCTACCACCACTTTCCCAACAGAGTGCTATATACAGCAACACCCCACCGTGGCCACACACGACATAGAGCAATCTTGGTGAGTGGGAAAAGCAAGGCTCAAAAGACTGCACACAGTATGCTACTCTTGTTTGTTGTTTGTTTTATGAAGTGCAAAAAAGTAAAGAAAACATGGTTTAGGAAATCCCATATATGTGATTACATTATTTTCAGGAAAAGCAAAGGAATGATAAACATAAACTCAGAACAGTGGCTACATGGGGGAGATAGGCAAGGCTGTAAGACAGAGACAGGCTATACGGATACATGTAAATTATTGTTACCAGTCCAGGTCTCATTTGGATATCAGATTCATAAATATTCATTTTATTAAGAATAAATGCATGACGGGCGCCTGGGTGGCTCAGTTGTTAAGCGTCTGCCTTTGGCTCAGGTCATGATCCCAGAGTCCTGGGATCGAGTCCCACATCGGGCTCCCTGCTCGGCTGGAAGCCTGCTTCTCCCTCTCCCACTCCCCCTGCTTGTGTTCTTGCTCTTGCTATCTCTGTCTCTGTCAAATAAATAAAATCTTTAAAAAAATAAAAAAAGAATAAATGCATGAATGAATGAATAAGACACAGAAAGGAAAGAGTGTTATGCATGGATCACACAGGACACAGGGTGTTATGCATTAAGGATTATGAGTAATCTAAAAATGGGCACTCAAGAAGGCAGGAGATCAATGATGAGAAATGGCCGTTGATTAAAAAGGCAGGCAATCAGGAATAGCCCTACAAAGAGAAATGACATAATATATGTATATGAAGGCCTGTGCAAAGATAAGAGGTTACTGCCCTCTTATTCTGAGACCAAAGTCAGGGCAATGAATTCTTCTTTCTTTTTTGGATCCCTGCCTTACTTTCCACTGGGACTCAGTGTGTACCCCTCCATACTGCCAGACCAGTGTAGCCTAAGCAGGGTGATATTCTAAAAGGAAAGCAACAAAAATAGAAAAGAAAAGCAACAGAAATAGAACAATCTTAAAATCCGTATGGAACCACAAAAGACCCTGAACAGCCAAAGCAATCTTGAGAAAGAAGAACAAAGCTAGAGTCAGCAGACCCTCTGATTTCAAACCTTATTATAAATCTATAGTAATCAAAACAGTATTGTACTGGCATAAAAACAGACCCACAGATCAACAGAACAGAGAGCCCAGAAATAAACCCACACATACATGGTCAAGAAGCCAAGAATACACAAAGGGGAAAGGACAGTCTCTACAATTAATGGTGCTGGGAAAACTGGACAGCCACATGTAAAAGAATGAAACTGGACCACTATCTTAACAACATATACAAAAAATAAACTCAAAATAGATTGAAAATAGACTGAAACCATAAAACTCCTAGAAGAAAACACAGGTGGGAAGTTCCTCAACAATGGTCTTGGTGATGATTTTTGTATCTGATTCCAAAAGCAAAGAGAACCAAAGTGAAACTAAGTAAGTGAACTACATCAAACTAAAGAGCTTCTGTACAGCAAAAGAAACCATCAACAGAATGAAAAGGCAACTACCAAATAGGAGAAAATATCTGCAAATCATATATCTGATAAGGGGTTAATATCCAAAATATATAAAGAATTCATTAAAATTCAATACAAAAAAAATCTGATTTAAAAAATGGGCAGAAAATATGAATAGACATTTTTCCAAAGAAGACCTACAGATGGCCAACAGGTACATGAAAAGGTGTTCAACATCACTCATCATCAGGGAAATACAGATCAAAACCACAACAAGGAATTGCTTCACATCCGTTAGAAGAGCTAATATCAAAAAGACAAGAAATAACAAGTGTTGGCAAGGATATGGAAAAAAAAGGAACCCTAGTGCACTGTTGGTGGGAATGTAAATTGGTGCAGACACTCTGGAAAGCAGTATGGAGGTTCCTTGAAAAATTAAAAATAGAACTACCAAATGATCCAGTATCCCACTACTGGGCATTTACCCAATGAAAATGAAAACACTAACTCAAAAAGATAGTTAATTAACTATACCCCCTATGTTTACTGTAGCATTGTTTACAGTAGCAATGACATGAAAACAACCTAAGTGTCCACTGATGGATGAATGGATAAAGAAAATGCGGTCTATGTATATACAATGGACTATTACTCAGCTGTTAAAAAAGGTGCTATCTTGCCATTTGCAACAACATGGATGGAACTTGAGGGCATTATCCTAAGTGAAGTAAGTCAGACAGAGAAAGATAAATACTATATGATATCACTTATATGTAGAATCAAGAAACAAATCAAAGCAAAACACCCCTTGAGCTCACAGATACAGAGAACAGACTGGTGGTTGCCAGAGGCAGGCTGGGGAGTGGGAGAAATGAGTGAAGGGGATCAAAAGGTACAAACACTTCCAGTTATAAAATAAATAAGTCTCATGGATGTAACATACAGCATAGTGACTACAGTTAATAACACTGTATTGCATATCCAAAATCTGCTAAGAGAGTAGATCTTAATAGTTGTCACTACAAGAAAAAAAATTCTGTGACTTTGTGGTGACAATGTTAACTAGACTTACTGTAACATTTCACAATATATACAAATATTGAATCATTATGTTGTACACTTGAACCTGGTATTTGTTAATTAGACCTCAATAAAAAAAAATAAGAATAGACAAATGACTCAAAAGCAACCGCAACTCCAGTCAGAATCCGCAGTGCCCAAGACCAACAGCCAGGAGCAAGGCTGATAAGAAAAACACACTTAAGCTAATGCTTTCACCAGTGTCTTCAGCCCCAGCCTAGGTGTTGTTCAGGAGTCAAGGGGGCAGGTTTTCTAGAGGCTGGTTCCTAACTGGGAATACAAAAAATGCACAAGGGAGGATAAAAGATATTTACAGTTATGCCTCAAAATGGGTGTGAGGGCCAACCAATGCCTTTCAGCAGAGCTCTCCTCCTGAATTCCAGGCTGGGTACCACTGAAACGTGGTTTGCTACAGTCTATTTAACCTCCCTAGGGAAAAAGGATGGGAGAAAACACATCATAAATATTTATGATTGCCTTAAAAAGCGGAAACATCTGCTAAAACCTGAGAGATTTCTTTGGTGCAGGGGTGTGTGGGATTGTAGCAGGTAACAGTCACACAGCACTGCTCTCTTCAGTCAGGCTGTGGAAAGCATGGTGAGGGACCATGGCCTACCTCCTGGGAAGCTGCAGTGGACCCAGGCGCCCAGACAGGCAAGGCCCCACACATAGTATAGGGCAGTTAAAGTGCCCAACAGTGAAAGCTCTGGTGGGAACGCTTCCTGTTTCACAAGGTCCCTCTAATCAGTCCCCGGCCCTTGGCAGGGCTTGTCTGGCTTCTGCTGATGGGGCCCCACAGTACAAGTCTTCCTACAGCCCTCACGCCTGGCTTCTCGCTCGCTGATTGTGTCCAACTCGCACTTCTTGGTCACCGCCACTCCTAGCTGCTTCTCTACAATGATTCAAATCTCTCCTCGTCACTTTTACTGGCTCCTTTCTCTCCTGGAACCCAATTCACATTTGGGTCTCTCCTAGCTAGGCAAGGAAACTCTAATAATTAAGAATGCCCAGCACTCCTTTGTAATATGTGGCATTCCTTCTTAGCACCTGCCATATAGACTCCAGAATGCCTGGGCAGGGCGGAGGCCCGCTTGGCAGACAGCATGCAACACAGGCGCCGGAAAATGCCTCCTCCAGGGTGGCACGTGCTGGCATGAGGAGTCCTCTTACACAAGAGCAGGTAAATGCTTCTGGGTACCAGGGCACAGGACAGACAGAAACTATCCTGATTTATTTTCAACTAAAATGGTTTTACCTTTGCTGGGGCATTCATTTGGAAGCTTTCTTCATAAGCAAAACAGTTTATCAAAATTACTAAAAATAAAGTGCTCCTTCCTGGTGATTAGCTAGATACTCTTAACAGCCTTTTTTTGTCTTTGGGGGAATGAGTAATATATGCAATATAACAAACCTGCTTGTTTTTTTTTTCCAGAGCTTCCATAAAGCACCGTGTAAACACTTGAATAGCGGCTAGTACTTCTGGGGCTCCGTCGGTTTCCAGGAGTGCACACCTGAGCAATGCAAAGCCAGATTACACCACACGTAATGATTAATCTGGCAAACACGTGAGCCTGAATTGTAAAAGGAAAGAGTGGAAACGTTCTTTTTGTGCCATAAGCTTCAGCAGTATCTTAGCTCATCAGATTTCAGTCCTCGTGTGAAAGTAGGAGAAATCTCACTCCTTTTCTAAATACTTCCATTAAAATAGCAATCGGCGGAGCTTCCTTTCTTGGTTTTTAAATTATTAAGCACTGCATATCCCTTCCACATAGGCCTGAGTGCTCTTTAGAAATACTCACACATTGTACGCCCAGGCATGCAAAATCAACAGACCTTTTGCTTTTTCAAGTGGAGAAAGAGCTGCCCAAGCGGGTAAAATGCCTTGGTCAAATCCACCCAGAGAAGCGGTGAAAGAATCTGTGAAAAATCTGCCTTGTACCTGGACTGGTTTTTGTGCATTTTCATACAACTAACTATATGTTGAAACAAAAGAAATCAACTCAAACTTTGCTCGCTTTAAACTAAAAACATCATTCTGACTTACTCCTGTGCTCATTTATTTAGCCTGAAGTTGGTATGTTAAGACCAACTCAAGGACTGGGTTATTTGCTGTTGTAAAAATTCCTTTCCCCAGGGTTACTGTCTGCCCTGGAGGCTCTACTGCTGAGGGCGAGGGGGATGAAGGCGGGGAGAGTAAGCGCCAGCACCCAGGAAAGATGGAAACCCTCCCTTGGTAACAAGATCCCACTAACGGCCAGCCATGACCCAACCTGGTATCTAGTGGTCTCTCATCTCTCTTCACCTGTAAATCCAATGAACTTCCTAAGAAGTACTCATATTTGTAAAATTAATGTGTTTTAGGATAACATGCATAGTTGATTTTGCCTTTCAGCTCTAAGAATGGCATTATTTATTTCTTTTTCTCAGTTTTTCCTTAGCTTTAAATTCCTTTAAAAAGATCGGTCAGCCCTCATGTGGTGAAGGGAGTACACTGCTATGCTTTATTTTGAACTAGAGAAAAGTCCTACATGAACAGTTAATGATTTAATATCTAATTCGATTTTGCCTTTCTACCATTATAATTAGAACTTTAAATGGTTTAAAAAAACTTATTTTTAATTCTTAGGCATTGGCTTTTAAATATACACTGATATTTAGGTTTTACCAAATAGCTCAGAGGGGTAAGACAGAATCAGAAACTAACTTCCCCATTGTATAGCCAGAGACTACCACAAAATTTTTTATTCATATTTGGAAACTGGCTTTTCTAGATCAATTATTAGCAAAAATAGCACATCATTTACCTGAACATTTCATCAACAATTCTGAATATGGCAGGGTGGCAGGCTGCTTCAGGCTGTAAAGGAAGAGACCAAAAGAAAGTAAAATATCGGAAGCATTTCATGGATAACATATGACTGGTTATTATCAGGGAGATGAGTTGTCTAGAACTGTTGGTGTCTAGAAAATGGGCATATCCCTTTGGGTTGGGGGAAAAAAAACCAACGCTGAGTGCATGGAAAAAGCCTTGCATTACAAACACAAACTGGTCTCTAGGAGCAAAGAGATTATGGGCAAGCTTTGTTTCTTTATACTCCTGTATGTTCTACATTTTCTCCAACAGGCCAATATGATCCAGAGAAAGAATCAATAAGTATCATGGGAAATTTAAAAATACCTTTCACCAGCATGCTGTAGTAAAGGCAGAGCCTGCCTGTGTTGCTAGTTTTACACCTGCCCGTGTGTCTGACCACCCCCCCATGGCCCAGAAGTGCCCCAAGGTCACGTCTGGGCCTGCTATCTTTTCATTCCTCCTTATTAGGCAATGAGTACATAGTAATTTAGAATTATTATTGAGGAAAACAGTAACTACTACCATCCTGGACTAAATAATATCACATCTTAGTGCACTATGAATTTAACAGCTTAAATTTAGGATGAAAAAGGGGCTAATGAAAATAAAATATAGATACCATCATTTTGAAGAAGAAAAGTGATTTATTCTGTGAATATTTTTGTGATGGTTTTGATGATTTCAATCTGCAGAAGTTGACCTACTGTGGCCTAGGTGGGGCTTCAGTGGGCCTGACCCAGGCTGCCTATCTTCTCAGCCAGAGCTCAAAGCATAACATTAAGCCAGATGAAAATGCCATTTGTGGGATGCCTGGGTGGCTCAGTCGTTAAGTGTCTGCCTTCAGCTCAGGTCATGATCCCAGGGTCCTGGGATCAAGTCCCTCATCAGGCTCCTTGCTCAGCAGGGAACCTGCTTCTTCCTCTGCCTGCAGCTCCCCATGCTTGTGCTTTCACTCTGTCTCTCTGACAAATAAATAAATAAATAAATAAATAAATAAATAAATAAATAAATAAATAAAATCTTCAAAAAAAAAAAGGAAAAAGAAAATGCCATTTGTGTTCTGAAACAGATTTTACAGTAGCATCCAAATGTGAGTGGATTAAGCTCTACAAGGGACATTTCTTTGAGTCCTACTGCACTTGCTATGACCAGCTTTGGTAAACATTTTTTCATAGTCCCTCAGCAAGAAAAGAAGAAGAAAGGATATGCTTTGCCTCACAAGTTTTCTGGGCCATGGTGAAGAAAGAATGGAGTCTATCTCCATAGATTTTCTTTTCCACTTTCCAGTCTGCGCTGGCCTTTTGAATTGTAACATTGAACGTGTGCCATCTAGTGTTCACATCCTGCCACTACAGGCTGTCCCAGCCCACTACAGGCTGTCCCAGCCCGCTCCAGGCAAGAACACTGCCACTTGTTGAAAGGATGGGAAGATTTCCTTTTAATTACTGGAAGAGAGGGATTTGTGCTTTGCAAGTTACAAATTGCTACTCTTTAAGTAGAATAACCCACATTCCCTAATCCTTCATTGATGTGAATTTTTATTTAAAAGAAACCAACTAAAAATTCTCATAGGTAAATTCATTATGTACTCAAGAAATAATGTGGCAGGACCATGGTTCAACAGAAGGGAGGCAAATTATTTCTTGGCTTTGATCTCAGGCAAGTCAGTTAATCTCCCTGTGTCTCGGACCCACTGTAAATAATAACAGTTATTAAGAGGTCACTGGATAAATGCCCAGAAAGTATCATAAACCTTTCTACATATTCATAATGGAAAAATCAAACAAGAGAAAAGCGAACTATATGTTTTACAGTGATTCATCAGATTTGCCAAAAATTTTTCAAACTTTCATAGATGGACAATATGCCTGAATAAGTGTTTGTGTCACATGCACACAAGCAGACATACAAGAGCCTGAAAATGCACTGATAGAAAACCAATATTGGAAATGGTAAAATAGAACCATTCCTTTCAATCCAAATGGTCTAACTAATCCACAGCCACAATGTAAATTTGATGCTAGCAGAAAATCATTCAGTACTATTTACAGGGGGGGCGCCTGGGTGGCTCAGTCGGTTAAGCGTCTGCCTTTGGCTCAGGTCATGATTCTGGAGTCCTGGGATCAAGCCCTGCATGGGGCTCCCTGCTCAGCAGGATGTCTGCTTCTCCCTCTGCCCCTCACGCTGCTTGTGCTCTCTCTCTCAAATAAATAAATAAAATCTTAAAAAAAATACTGATTACAGGGAGGGATTTCTAAATTGCCAATGACAAGATAATCCAATGGGTAGAATAGGCTGCCATGAAAATAAAGGGGGAGAAGAACGTTCTAACTTAGTTTGTTAAGAGAGGACTAGAGTTTGGACATACTTTTATTTTATGCAGTGTTTTCTATCAAAACCACTCAATCCAATGTTTTAAATGTCTCCAGAATGTGTGGAACCTCCTGCTCTCTCCATGCCATTGGACTCTCTGCTTAGATTTCCTTCTATTTAAAAAAAAAAAAAGATTTCCTTCTATCCTAAATATTTCATATTTCAAATATTTATTTGTTCTCAGCCTGCTTCTACAACCCCTTTTAGCTTTTACAACAAATAAGATGCCAGGAGGCAGGAGAACCTTGCTGAAACAGCAGTGGCAGAGATTTTGATTTAAAAACCAGTCTTCCTTGCTGCCCCAGAGCTTTGAACAGCTCTTTCTCATCCGAAGCCTTTACTGATGGTTTTTCAAATGAGACTCTTTACACTTCCCGAGCACATAATTTCAGGGTCAGTAAGTCCCCTCATGAAGCCTGGAGTGGTCACAGGCCAGGCATGTGTCCCAGTGACATCAAATCACAAAAGCAAACTTAAGCTGCTTTTCTTTATCAAGAGAATCCTCCAAATAGAATTAAAGTCTTAATTTATGCTTCTTTGGAAGCCATAAATTTCCCTCCCCTAAATCTTTACAGCATCCTTGTGAGGGAAGAGCCAGACATTTAACCCCTCTGTGCCCTATCTTATTTGTAGAATGGGACCCTACAGCCCACCACGGGCTACCCTGCAACCCAGAGCCTCGAACCCTAGCTCTAAAGCCCTGCAATCTGGGCGATTATCTTTCCTGTAAAAATGAGGGAAAGAAAAACTTTCTTGGGTTCCATCTGTTTGTTTTTCTCCATCCTACCAAAATCTGTTCCTTCTCAAGCTCTCCTCTTCTCCATCTGGCCTAACGATTTCCATGTACACATTATTTCAAGTCTAGGGAAACTATGTCACCAAGCGGCCATCAATAACACACGTTTTGCCTTCTTCCCTCCCCTCACACCACCCCCAATCCTTTCACTGAATGTCGGAGGATGAACAGAAGATGATGATGGAGAGCTTCAGACTCTGGCTTCCTTTTCTTATTGACCAGATTGTTCTGTTGGGTGTGCATCCCCTTCCTGTCTCCCACAGCTACCCAGAAATGCATCGTTTATCTCCTCTCTGCCTAGGACAGCCTATTCCCAGCCCTCAACAAAACGAGGCAAGACAGAGTCAACACAGAAGAAATGCGCAGTGGCCGTGTGCTCTTGGCCTGTTGGTTGTGGGGGAAAGGTGAGAGAGAGGCCAACTGTACAAATAACATCCATGCACACTCTCTGCCCTTGATGCCTAATCTGTTATTTTCATCCCAATTCATCAAGGATTATTACAAGCCACTTGTAACTTGAAAGAGGCCTGAGAACATGGAAGAACAGAATTCTCATGGAAGAAATCTTTCCTCTTTTCTACCATTTTCTGATTCCTCGTGTGTGCTCGATAGAGTATGGGGAAGAGGGGAAGAAAACAGAGACTACAAACCAGAAAGGGAAATTGTACTATGATTCGAGGTAATTCACAGACAAAAGTGAATGCCTCATAGAAAAAAGGGCAGTGAGGAAACAGAAAAGTTCTCAAGCCTTTTCCATTTATCATCCTTCACAGATATTTTTATCTAAAAAATAAAGAGGGAAATTGGAGGTAAGAGAGAAGATGAAGTTCAGGAAGCCTGGAATAGATTCTCTTTCGTGGTCTGTTTTAAGAGAGTTAAATACTTTACTCAGGAACGGTCATTCTCGTCAAGAAGAAATGGCTGATGAGAAGCTTGCCCTCCAGGTGCGCGGTGTACGCAGGAGCCAGCAGTCCCGGCCCACTCAGCCCACTCCTCCAAACCCTGACGGGTGGGAGCCCCTGTGGTGATATATGTATGTAATTGAAGGGTGACTGTATTTACCAGAAGATACCTTTCCTCTTTTAAAAAAGGGATTCTCCAGAAGATTCATTCCAATAGTAAACTTTTTTATGGAGCTCAAAAGCAATTTGGTTTTTAAGATACTGACTTATATGAAACCTTTATATCTATTGTGTAAAGTACCTTTATTAATACGTATGTTTTATTATGCCATTTTCTTCTTTTCTGCTTTCAGAATGCTAAACATAAGACTGTAAATATCCCTTTTACATTTCAGGACCTATTTTGTTTCAAAACTCTCAAGTTTCTTTCAACAAATTTGAGCCTGGAAAAATTATTCTTTATTTTTAATCTTTACCAGATGTTGTTTATACTACAAGCAATTTTTTTCAGTACTCCATAATGCAATTATTGTTTAATTAGTGATAAATGTATCATTTCTGGGCTTAAAAGAAAAACAACTTAAGCACCAAATGTACTTCTGTATTTTAAATTTACCTGTGCTCTCCAAGAGCGTTAAGACGCAGGGGATGTCAGGTCTGGATGCAGAACAAGAACCCCCAAATCTGAAGTTCTTTCTAACCTTGCCCAGTAGCCTCTGTCCAGTGAGCTGAACTTGTGCAGCTTGAGCAGGAAGATAGCCCCTCAGCTTCCTGCTGCTTCTTGGCTCAGTCACTAAGTGGCACTGAAACCCCAGGTCGAACACTGCACTTTGTTTTTTGTTTTTTCTCTCTCCCTTCATTTGACTGGTCGGTTGCAAAGTCCTGCATCCCCAACAGTAGGAATCCCCAGCACTTGCAATCTGGGCCTCCTTCTTTACAGAGATGATGCCTGGAGCGGGGGAGGGGATGTGTGTGTCTGGTGCCCCCCAGAGGTCGATGCTGGGAAGTGCAACTACTGTCCCAGATGCAGATTCTTCACCTTTTTGCTACAAGCGTAAGCCATCACCACACTTTCCTATTCTACCACTGCTAAATTACATGCACCACATTAAAGAGCTCAAAAAAAGAAATGCTTAAAGGACTGCTAATGAAAAAGCAGGAAAAGAAAACCCTAGAAGTTATTCAAGTACAGAAAACTGACATCATCTGGGATGTGGAGTTAATTCTTCAGTATAATCTTTTATTAAAGGGGAACTGTGCTTGGAATGTTGTGTAAAGGCAGTTTTTCTTTTTGAAGTGGCTATAATTGCTCTTTGGAGAATGAAAACAACACATCCTATCTCACATCAGGGGTATCTGCATGCTTTTATTCTTAAGCTCTTATTAAATTAAGAAATAATTCCTCTACCACCCCCCGTCCTCAGCTTTACTGAGGTATACTCGACAAGATAAAGAAATGATTTTCATTGAGCTACAAAGACTTTCAGGTAGGAGGGAATAGATTCAAAATCTGAAAAAACAAAAACAAAATGCACCCCATCTCCCTTCCCCCTCTCCTCCCTGCTCTTTCCTGGGCAAATCTATTGGTGAAGGCGAGGGAGCAGCTTCTCTGGACCCAGCTCGAGGGGCAGGTGGCGTGCGGGGTCAGCCAATGAATGACTGAATCAAAGGGCATGGGAACCAGGGTACATCCCAGCCCTGGCATGCAGCAGGGCAGCCAAGCACAGCGCCACCGTGCCACCCAGCCCGCACTTCTCACTTAAATGTGGAATAGAAACAATAGCTTTCTGGGCTCCACAGACAGAATGGTAACTGGAAAACATAATATCCTTCTCATTCTGGTCAGTCTTGGGAAACCAAACAGGGTCAAAAAACCCTGCATAATTAGCAAGTGGCTTTCACTGCTTTGGTGACATCAGTTTTTTAAGGTAGGTCTGAAGCTATGGATTACGGTCTTGCAGTGTGTGTTCTGTCAAGGAAAACACGAGACTATCTGCTTTGAAAAGTTTCAGTCTGCAGAATAAATGACAAACTGAGGCTAATACTGCCATTTATTTAGGAGCCACCAGTTGTGGCAGGGAGCTATGAACTTGGGGGCAGTTCAGCCCATGGAAGCCAAAGGGTGAGTCTCAAAAGTAAGCAGGTTTCAAAAACGTGTTTTTATTTTATTTTAAAGATTTTATTTATTTATTTGTCAAAGAGAGAGAGAGTGCACGCACATGGGCAGGGGGGAGCGGCAGACAGAGAGAGAAGCAGGCTCCCCTCTGAGCAGGGAGCCCGATGTGGGACTCGATCCCATGACCCTGGGATCGTGACCTGCGCCGAAGGCAGACATTTAACTGACTGAGCCAACCAGGCATCCCTTGTTTTTATTTTAGAAGTCAAAAAGATATATGCATTTAGAATTCAGGTAATATTAGATTGGTGCCTTATTAGTCTTAATAGAAAATAACAAGCTTTACAATCTACACATTTAATGCAATTCCTATAAAATAACAACAGCATTTTTCACAGAGCTAGAACAAACAATTCTAAAATTTGTATGGAACCACAGATGACCCCAAATAGCCAAAGCACTCTTGAAAAAAAAAGCAAAGCAAAGCTGGAGGCATCACAATTCCAGACTTCAGGCTATATTACAAAGCTCTAGTAATCAAAACAGTATGGTACTGGCACAAAAGGAGACACAAAGATCAATGGAACAGAACTGAAAATCCAGAAAATCCAGAAAAAAAAAACCCCCACAATTATATGGTCAATTAATCTTCAACAGGCAGGAAAGAATATCCAATGGGAAAATGTTTCTTCAACAAATGGTATTGGGAAAACAGGACAGCAACATGCAAAAGAATGAAACTGGACCACTTTCTTACACTATCCACAAAAATAAATTCAAAATTGATTAAAGACCTAAACGTGAAACCTGAAACCATAAAAATTCTAGAAGAGAACACAGGCAATAACTTTTTTGACATAGGCTGTAGCAACTTCTTTCTAGATATGAAACTTCTTTCCAGATATGTCTCCTGAGGCAAGGAAAATGAAAGCAAAAATAAACTATTGGGATTACATCAAAATAGAAAGCTTCTGCCCAGCAAAGGAAACAGTGAACAAAACGAAAATGAAAAGGCAACGTATGGAATGGAAGAAGATATTTGCCAATGCCATATCCAATAAAGGGTTAGTATCCAAAATAAGTAAAGAACTTATAAAACTCAATACCCCCCAAACCAAATAATCTAATTAAGATGGGCAGAAGACATGAACAGACATTTCTCCAAAGACGACATCCAGATGGGCAACAGACACATGAAAAGATGTTTATCATCACTCATCATCAGAGAAATGCAAATCAAAACCACGATGAGATATCACCTCACACCTGTAATAATGGCCCAAATCAACAACACAAGAAACAACAAGTGTTGGCGAGGTTGTGGAGATAAAGGAACCCTTGTGCACTGTTGGTAGGAATGAAAACTGGTGCAGTCACTCTGGAAAATAGTATGGAGGTTCCTCAGAAAGTTAAAAATAGAACAACCTTATGCTACAGCAATCACACTACTGGGTATTTACTCAAAGAATACAAGAACACCAATTCAAGGGCCACCTGGCTGGCTCAGTTGGAGGGGTGTGCAACTCTTGACCTTGGGGTTGTGAGTTCAAGCCCCATGTTGGGTATAGATTACTTACATAAATAAGTATTTTTTTTCATACATAAATATCTTTTTTAAAAAAGAGCACTAATTCAAAGGGATATATGCACCCCTATGTCTATAACAGCATTATTTACAATATCCAAGATATGGAAGGAGCCCAAGTGTCCACTGATTGATGAATGGATAAAAATGTGGGATCTACATACAATGGAATATCATTCAGCTTTAAAAAAGAATGAAATCTTGCCGTTTGCAACAACATGGATGGAGTTAGAGAGTATAATGCTAAGCAAAATAAGCCAGTCAGAGAAAGACAAATACCTTATAAATTCACTCACACGTGGAATTTAAGAAACAACAAACGAGCAAAAGGAAAAAGAGAGACAAAACAAGAAAGACTCTTAGCTACAGAGAACAAACTGATGGTTACAAGAGGGGAGGTGGGTGTGGGAAGGGGTGAAACAGATGATGGGGATTAAGAGAACACTTATCATGATGAGCACCAGGTGATGTATGGAAGTGCTGTACCACTATATTGTACACCTGAAACTAATATAATACTGTATGTTAACTACCTGGAATTAAAATAAAAATTTTAAATTAAAAAAAAAAACCTACCAAAAAAAAAAAAAGAAGAAGAAGAAAAAGAAGCAGAAGAAATGAAAAGAAAATACCAGGCTTTCAAGTCCCCGAAAGACCAAAGCACATTTGGGGAGATCATTTCCCTTTGTACAACCTGTACCACACTTTTATCTTTTGTTTTTGCAACATCTTGTAACTATAGAATTTCCAGGGCTATTTCTGGACAGTCCCAAGAGATGGAGACATAATTAACAGTGCTCCATATAAAATACAAGTTACGTAGACCATCACACTTTAATTACTCTCAGAATCCAACTCTAATGTAATAGGTATCAAGTTTCTTCTGGAGGAAAACACAGCAGGCCCCTGCTATCTGAGTCTTCGAGATCTCTCTCTGATACTTCTGCACGGCCTTGTCACTGCACCAAGATACTGTGCTGCGATAAATGAATCAGATGATGCAATTAGGAAGCAGGCTCTTCAGGTTACCCTTGTAATCACTCAGTCACGTCACAGGCATATTCCAGCCTGCCGTGTTTTCTGGCACTGTAGACCCAGGATGCCTGAGGAGAGCGGCCCACGCCAATCAGGGGCTTGCAGCTCTGTACTGTAATTACCTCCCTGAACCATAAGGCATAGAGAGGTCACATCCTGCCAATGCCACAATAAATTAAACCAAATAACACCCTCTGGAATCCTTTAACCATAATGGAAGCTCCGAATCTCTACACACACGAGCCTGATAAATACTTCTGTAGATCAACGGACTGCTAAGCTGTCTGCCTGGGGGATATTAAACTATAAAAGTTGGAGACTGAAGGCTGTGTAGTGCAGTGTTCAGTGGGGGTGACTGCCTCCTGGCTCTCATATGCTGGGATATCCTGTGCTCGCTGGAGTGCTCTCAAGCCAGAGGGCCACAGGTAAAAAGGACATGGGGGAAGTTCAGAGAAGAACCACAGGACCAAAGAAAGGCCGCAGAATCAAACCAACTCAGAAAAGCCAACGGAACTGGAATTTCTCTATAGGGACAAGACCTAAAGAAAATTAATAAGGACCCCACAAGCAAGGAAATAACTCAGTTACTGTTATTTTGTCCCTGAGAAAGGACTAGGGAAAATTAAATTATACCATGTACATTTAAGTTAGAAATAGAGATGTACCTGATAATAAAGGTAATGTTTGGAATGGCCAGGGACTTCTAAAAGCCTTTGTTCATTTTGAATTTTACTGTAGCTATTTTTACGTAAGGTGCATTCTTATTTCTCACCTTCCTATGCAAGTCTTTTGAATGGTGAGGTCAAAGTAGTAATTTTCCTAAAAACAAAAAAACCTCTTGTGCTCTCTCAGTCTTCTGTATCTATCTTCTTTCCTTCCTTTTTTCCTGTCAAACACTGTAAACTTGCAAACCAGCGGGGTTCAATCTGTGCCACTTGGCTTGCAGGGACATGGCTACTGGTGACCGCAGCACCGTGCACAGCTGCCTGGGAGGCCCCAGAACGTGAAGGCAGACAAGAGCCTGTGCAGTAAGGGAGAAGGCTGATGGGGACCTAAAAGGAACAATGGGACAGAGGAAGAAGGCAACTGATTCAATCAGGATTCCCTAACACAGTCTCCAATATGAAAGAGAAAGAAAACAGGAAGTTCCAACTGAATTAAAAAAACCAGAAGGTGTCTGGGAGGTGGGCGTTGTGTGAACTCAGCCAACCTCAGAGCTCCCCGCTTTCCAAGTCTCAGCTCAAGTGGGGAAGTGAACACTCTCTCCTGCCCACTCTTCCTAGCCCCCAACTAAAGATCTGACCGTTCACCATCTCTGAACTGATTTTCTCCACCGGTACAATAGGAAGAAAATCTCTGTGCCCTATGTTCCCCAGGTTACAAAAGCTAATGAGAAAACATGTTAGAAACCACTGAGGTTCTCGTAAAACAGACGCCCAGGGAGCACGGCACCTCCTGTAGTTTTTGGCTTGTTTTTTCAGGGTGCATTGGTCTTTATTCCTGCTCTTAAAAAATGCACATAAATTCCACAGAGTTGCCTCCCACGAAGGGAAAACACCCCCACCGGTCAGGTTCTGAGGATTGCCTGTGAGTCCTGCCATCTGACCCTGGTTTAGGTAATGAAGCCAGTCCATTTGGCCCACTGAGCCCCCAAATTCCCAGGCCTGAGAAGTCCCAAGTACAAGGGAGGGCAGGGTTCAAGGCTAGAAGGCTTATACCAAAAGACAACTTAAAAGAATTCTTAGTTGTTTTTGTTGTTTTAACCTTTCTTCCAGGATTTTGTTTTATAACTCCTCTCATTTGTAAGGTCTTCATTTTTTAAAACTTACTTTTCATATGGAAATAAGAACTACTGTTTTAAAACAGTGTGCCTTAGTATCAGTTCTCGTGAGGGTGCACTCTAAGGTGCACTGACCCAGTAAATCTCACACCTCTCCCTGTTTTCAAGACACGCTCCAACCATGCAGAAAAGCCCCCTAAGCTGGGTATTCCTATAACAAAATGCAGATACATGATTATTTTAAAAGGTGCCAACTGCTCTCGTTTACATTTCCCCTTGCTTTGACTAAAAGAGAGGATACCCAGCATCCTCTTTAAGGATTTTTCTCCTCATCAAAGCCCAGCACGTACCAGTAATGAATCTTTCAAAAAGCATTCGATCCTTCTCAGGAAATTTCTCTCACTGGAGATTAGCTTATCAAAAAGATGCAGTGTTGCTTTTTCAAGGCTGGGGAGGTGCCGAAGCCAGAGGCAGACTACAGCTGATGTGGGGAGAGAAATCTTCTTCCTTTCAGCAAGAATAAACAAAATTTTAAACAGAAATGGGTTACTAAGAAAATAAGATTGAGATAGATCAAAATGCAGTAATGAGTCCAGTTTGTGAATCTTCTTTTCATCATGGTCGTACAGCAGTTAATATTTACAGTAATCAATGAATATTTACCAAGTGTAAGTTTGCAAAATAATGTGAATCTGCTTCCAATTCAACTGAAGAAATTAGAGAAATGCCCAAAGAAACGCTTTCCAAAAGGAAAAACAAGTAGTAGTGACAGAAGTGTTAGTGACAGAAAGATTAGTGATAAAGAATAAGATGGAAAAAGGCCTTGATGGATACCGTCCCGAATTTAAGAAAGTTATGTTTGAAAGTACATCATAAGGATTTAAAGTATGTAATCAGACCAGAGCCACCACCTACTAACTCGATGGCCTTGGGAAAGTTACTTAAACTCCAAACCTCAGTATACTCATCTGTAAAGTGGGCCTATCTCCCTCACCGTGTTCTCAGAAGGATCAAATGCAGTAATAATACATGTGCAGAGATTAGCACAATGCTTGACATCTAGTGAATATTCAGTGGCTGTATTTGTGAATCTGTCGCTTGAAAGTTAAAAAATATTTTCCTTTAGTAATCATTTCAAAAATGGTGGTAACAGCCTGGTAGATCCATAGCTGATCCCTGCCATGGTACTCTATGGGCCCCAAGTAATTTGTGAAGCTATGTTTCCACAGGAGAATGTACGTGGATGTTCCTCCTGAGTCAGGTCAGTGAGTCAGGGGTTCTCCCTCCTCCTGGGAGGGAGCATGAGGGGACACCTAATTCTGAGCCACTGGTGGCTCCTCCCTGTGAACACTGGGCCTGTTTTGGCCTGGGGAGACTTCTCTTTCTCCTTTCAGCCCAGCTTTTCCAAGACCTCCCTCCCTTCACCTGTGGTATCACAGACATCAGAGTACTTGCCAGGTTCTGCCAAAGATGTTTACTGCCTTTACTAAGAAAAACAAAAGCTGAGGGCACAAAGGCCCCCTCTTAGCCAAAAACCCCTTCAGGCCTTTCCCTTCACCACGGCTTCTGGGCCACTTCTCTGCAGGAGCTGGTGTGAAGCCCAGAGCATGGGCGCAGGCGCAGGAAATGAATAGGCAGGGTCACAGTGCAATTTCTCATGATTTCTCTTTTTTCTTCTCCCTCGGCGTACCTCCTGTAGACCTTTGTCCTGGATTAACTCTGGGGCAAGGCCAGACAAAGCTGAAGAGTCGGAAGGACTCTCACAGACAGGCAGAGTACAGGACAAAGGGCAGGACGGAGGCCCCCCTCTGACCCTCTTTCTCATCTCATGTTCTCACCCTGAGCTTCAACTCTTCTGGGAAGTCTTGCAGGACCCCCTTCCCTCACCTCCCCACACCTGGCAAAGAAGAACTGCCACGGTGCCCCCCCTCTTGCATCACCTGGCCCATCTGGGGGCCACGCTATGGATGTCCTCTCTTGTGCCACTGGTGCTTTGGGCTGCAAGCCCCATGCCACCTCCCCTATCATCCTGGATGGCAAGGAGCTGGTGGGCATCCATGCAAGGAAGAGGAGCACTTCCTGTGAGGCATTCAAAGTGCCAGGTGCAGGCCAAGCAAATGGGAACAAAACAGACCTAGTCTGTACCCCTAGCACTTGGGGCCCAGTGGGAGGTACACATACACATACTAAATTGAGAAAAAGGCAATGAAGGAAAAGGGCAGGATGAGGTAAAAGAGAGTAACAGAAGGGGCCTGACTGAGACTGGGTGGTCAGGATGGCCTCTCCAGCTGAGTTGAGATTAGCTAGGTGAAGAGTAGCCAGAAGGGCATTTCAGCTGAGGGAATGGCAGCCGTGATGGTCCTGAGACAGGGAAGAGCAACGTCAGACGGAGAGAGAAACCCCAGAGAGCGAAGGTGAGGTGGCTTGTAAGGCTTTGGGACTCCATTCAGTGATTATTCTGGTCCAAAGGACTTTATACAGAGGAGTGCCAGGATGCGGTTTGCAGTCAAAGGTCAGTCCGGCTGCAGCAGGGAGAACGGATTGTGGGCCTAGAATGGGTGTGGGGAGCTCAGGAGCCCGGGGGGCCGGTGCTGGCGGTGCTGGCGTGAGCCGGGCAGCAATGGAGGAGTGAACGGACGGCCTTCCTGGGTAAGCAAGATGCCTGGACCCTGTGTCCACTCCCTTCAGTGTTTGCGGAAGTCTTTTCAAAGTCTAGGCTGTCAGGCTGTCAGCCAGTTTTAGTCACATTAACAGACCCCTGGGAGAGGTTTCCATCCAGCTTTCTACAGGAGAACTTCCCTGGACAGGGGCGAGGGTAACTGTAGCCCCTGTCATGAACCAGAAAGCCCCCAAGAGGCAGGGATGCTCTGAGGTGCAGAGGGAACTTGGCTGCTCAGTGGCTCCTCCCTTCCCAAACAGCAGGGACATCTTTTGACCTGCATTCACCACATCTTATTTTTTTTTTCAGGATCCATATGAAATAACTATGTATGTCATTAGAGAAGTTTCTCACTTCAGGGAGAGTTCTTCATGCAACACCATTCCCAGGGCCTCTGAGCAGCCGTGTGCAGTAAGTGTGATTTTTACCTAATGGTCACAGTGGCCGAGTGATGCCTGGCAGCACAAAGCTATGAGCCGTTGAGAATGAGCAGTAGATAAACATGAACAAATATAAAAAGGAAGCCAGTGTAACATGGTAGTTCCATCAAATATCTGAAATAAAAAATACTGCTTAAAAATTTACAGAAGATCTGCAAAATTATATACTCAAGTCAGTAAGGATATAATATTTTTGTTCTGTTCTCAGAAACAGTTTAAAAAATGTGTATGTTGGGCGCCTGGGTGGCTCAGTTGGTTAGTGGCTGCCTTTGGCTCAGGTCATGATCCCAGGAGTCCTGGGATGGAGCCCCACATCGGGCTCCTTGCTTAGCGGGGAGCCTGCTTCTCCCTCTGCCTGCCACTCCCCCTGCTTGTGCTTGCTCTCTCCCTTCCCCATGTCAAAAAAATAAATAAAATCTTTAAAAAAAATAAAAAATAAAAAATGTGTATGTTAACAATTATCTTTTTATTACCCTTTATTCAGAGTATACTCATTTATTTGCTGTGATTAAATTTATGAACTCATGTTGAAGAAAACAATCTATTTTGCCCTAAAACATCAAAAATTTAACTCTTTATAATCAATACTGGTGATGAAGAAATCACCAAAACAATATGATCTTAATATACTTGCATAACAGAATTTGACTAGACCAACACATTCATATTATGTAAAATGCTCTAAAAGTGTACCAGGTGGGTTTTGAAATAAAAAAGGCAAATTACATTATATGTCAATTACATCTCAATAAAACCGGGGGCTGGGAGGAGGCAAATTATGAAAGAAGAACACAAATGGCCAATAAAGATATGCAGATTTTCAACCTTATTAATAGTAAAGAAAGGTAAACTAACACAGCTATCATTTTCCTCCTCACACATCAGCAAATGTTTACGACAACGTCCAATGCTTTAGTAGGTACAGGGGACATATGTTCTCAGAGGTGAGATGGAATGGCTTTGCTCTTTTGTTTATGCATACCATCTAACGAACTGTAGAACAGACATTATCCTGGCTTTCATAACCATACTTTTGTGAATCTGCCTGGCAGAAATAAAAGCATCAGTTGGAGGATATTCACTGCAGCAATATTATAAAAACAAAATTAAAAACAACTTGAATGCATCTACTGGAAAGTAGCTGAATAAATTAAGGTCCATTCATATCAGGGAATATGTTCCTATTTTATAAAAATGAGCTGGATCTATAACCCTTGAGGGCTAGCCAAAATATATTGGTTAGAAAACAGGTTCCAGAGTCATGTGTATGGTGTGATGCTGTTTTTGTTTTTTGTTTTTAAAACTACTTAAAAAAAAAGAAAAAACTGTTTTATATAGATTTCTATGTTTACAAGAATATAAGGTATGGTTATCAGAAGTACTAGAGGGTGATAATGAGGATAATTAACATTTTCTGTATATACTTCTGTATTGTATTGTTTGACCAGATAAAATGAATATATTATTTCTGTGGAAATTTAAAGAGCCAATAAAGTCACAGAAGATAAAAATGTTTTAAAGGACACTGAAAATTTTCATTCTACTCTACTGAACATGTGTTAGTCATAGAAACATTAAGGCAGTCCTTTTTCTACTCTAACCATACTTAACTCCATCTATCTAGCCCAGATACCGATCAAAACTTGGTGTAATACATTAAAAGTTTCTCATTTAAAATAGGAGGAATAGGCTTCCAGTCAGTGCTTTCATGTAGAGCAACTAAGTCTTTTTTTTTTTTTTTTAAGATTTATTTATTTATTTGAGAGAGAGAACGTGTGTGTGACTGGGGGGCAGGAGCAGAGGGAGAGAATCTTTAAGCAGACCCTCTGTCAGGTGGAGAGCCTGACATGCGGCTCGAATCCCACGACTCATGAAATCATGACCTGAGCCGAAACCTACAGTCAGACATCCAACCCACCGAGCCACCCAGGCGCCCCAAACATCTGAGTCCTAGTAACAATTTCTGACACAAAGCAGGAGAAGCCTGACAGGACACTACCGTGTCCAACATCTCCTGCTATTAGTCTGCTAGATAAATGCCTCCTTGGCATTTAGAAAACTGTACTTTGTTTCTCCAAAATACTGAGGCTGTTGTTTGTCCCATCTCTTCCAAAAAGAGGCAGTATATAAAGAAAATGGTTCAGGTGCTTAATAAATAATTTTGGCTCCAACTGTTTTTTGATAGCTACAATAGAAACAGAATGTGGAATTCAATTCTTTGCAAAAACGGTTCTTAATGAAGGCAGTGCCTGTCAGTAGGGAATGTCAGAGAGGCGAAGGGAAGGAAGAAGCTTCCTCACTCAAGACAAACAGGCAGTAGTCCACCTTTCCAAACCAGAAAGAGATCAGGGCTGTTTGGGTTGCCAGAGAAGCCCACAAAAATCGTATCAGCTTTTCTGGAGAACTACTTAATTCCAAGGAATTGGAAAGAACACTCTCTATTATATCCCAAAGGTGTACTTCCATGAAAACTTGATCTAAGAAGTATAACAAATTTGAGGACTGTGCCATTGCCACTTACGTGTTCAGAGAAATCACTTTTCAAAACAAAGAGCAGCAACACCAAGCAAAGGAAATGTCCAAACCCAAACATAATGGAATGTCTATTACAAATCAGAATCAGCAGGTTTTTATTTGAAAAGTAAACTTTTTCAATGCCTAATTTTGTGACCATATCTTATTAAGGTTTAAAAGAAAAAGAGGATCTCAGGAAGTCTCAATAAATGGATAAACAGAGTTTTAGTTACTACTACTCATCTTTGTTACCTTTCTGTCTTTGGTATTACACTAACCTTTCTTTGTTTATTGACATTCACCTATATCATTTGAAAACACTTAAAGCCTGATTTTTCTTATCTGAGCTGAAAAAGTACAGAACCAGTAGCTTGGCAAAAGGTCAGCCTTTTCTTGTACTTTACTTTCTTTTCCTGGTAGGCACCTTTGGAGGCTGTATTAGTTCTTTCAGCAACAGGATTTAAAAAAAATTTTTTAATAGGGAATAATACACACACACACACACACACACACACACTATAGTTCAGCAAAAGGAATTTAGCTTACATTTGGCCTTAGCTCAGTGACATTTCCATTAGAAGGAAAAGATATAAGCTTGAGAAAACCTAATAAAACATTATAAAAAATGATAAAATTACTAAAGTCAACAATAATAATAGCAACATGTGAACAGTTACTGAACGTTTACTCTGGGTGCGAGGCACCATGCTAAACGTATTACAGGCATGAGACCCATTTAAATACATTTCAGTGTGGGGGCGCCTGGGTGGCTCAGTTGGTTAAGCGACTGCCTTCGGCTCAGGTCATGATCCTGGAGTCCCTGGATCGAGTCCCGCATCAGGCTCCCTGCTCAGCAGGGAGCCTGCTTCTGCCTCTGACCCTCCTCCCTCTCATGTGCTCTCTCTCTCTCATTCTCTCTGTCTCAAATGAATAAATAAAATCTTTAAAAAAAAAAAAAATACATTTCAGTGTGCCTAACGTCTGTTACCCCACCACAGTTATAAAAAGGCAGTCCCCTTTGAACTCTCAAAGTTTGGGTCAAGATTATGAACTGTACGGTCACCCTATTTAACATTCACAGCCATACCGTGAGGCCAGCTGGTTGGTCAGTCCTGCATCCATTCATTCTTCCTTTCATTTGTTCAACTGACTCATTCATTCTAGTATGTAGAAAAAAACTCTCCACCCAGTCATCAAACTCTTCAATATTTCTGTAGATTTACCTTAGAGGGCATGTCATACTGAATTATTTATACTCCACAGACCCCCGGAAGGATTTCAAGCAGTCCTCCCAGAAAGGTTGTATGCAGCCTGCAGCCTGCAGCCTGTGTGACTGTGAGGGCAGCTGCAGGAAGAGACCTGAGAAGTTAGGTTTGACATTTAGGCCACGAAATTAAAGATTTCCCCTAGGTTATCTAAACTGCAGAGAGGGGCAAGAATCTGCTGTTTAAAAGAAGACAGGCAGCCCATTTCTGAAAGTACATGACTGTATTTGGAAGCCAAGGCCACAGACACCCGGCCAATAGTAAAACAGATGAAATTCCACTGGTGTATTGTGGCAGGCAAAGAGTTGGAAGTCTAAACACAGGGCAGGGCGCACTGGTCAAAGAAAGTATGTGGTTTCTAAATGACCACACAGCACATTTGGGGAACTGCTCAAGGGGCTGGGGGGAGAACAGTGTTGGGTGTGGGGGTGGTAATTTGCACTGACTGACTGAATCAGCCTCCCCATGTCAACATGTGGCTAGGATGCTCCGTCCATGGGAAAGTGTCCATGGAAAGGTGCCAGCCCTTACGCCACTGCTCGGGGAACTTGCTGAGCTGAAGCCATAGGAATTGGACAAGTTGAAGGCCACCCAGCATTTCTGGACTGTCTGTCCCCAATGGATTAGCAGACGTAATTTTTCAAACCAAATAAATTTTATTAGTTGCTGAGGGAGAACATGCTATCAGAAGTAAAATAAACAGCAAAGGAGTTCAGGCCTACCCACGAAGCCACTGCCCTCAGCTTTCTGTCTGAGCACTGTGGGTGGAGCAAAGGTAGCTATTTTCTGAGCATGTCTCTTCCTCACCAGTAATTTCTAAAACAGTTCTGAGAGGTTTCACATGGGATGCCAAGGGGCGTTCTCCTCCCATTTCCCTTTACTTCAAGTCTTGCAGAAAAAGGCTGGAAGCACAGGTTGCGAAGACCCTATAACTTGATGAAATGTATTACTAAATAAATCAGAAACAGAGCTGCAATGGTGAAAGGCAAAGAACATTTTACTCAAAAGTAAATACTTTGAAAAACTGCTTTGGAGGATGAAAAATGAAAGCTGTAGGGTAAGCCACTAGAACCTGAAGTATGTACTCAGGTAAATGATGTGAAGCACATTTATCACATTATACAAACCAAAGACAACTGATCAGACTCCTCAGGAAATTCAGACTTACTGGGTAAATTGTGACAGAGGTTTACAGTAGGTAGAAAAAGACTATATTTTTTAACCATGAGAATTGTTTGGACTTTTTCCAACATCAAATAATTTAACCTTCTATTTCTTTTTCTAAATATTACCTTAACAAATTCCTGTATTATAAGACTTCATGTAAAATGAAATTAAAACTTACATTCTTACATCAATTTTTAAGAATTATATATGAAAAACAGCAAATACTCTACTGGTAATTACTTCCTCTGAACTAACTGAAAGAAAAATGGTGATTTTGAGATGCTCATTCTCCAGATGCAATGATATAATAAAAATCAATTTAAAGATGGGGAGAAGATATACTTGTTACAGAAAAAAAATCCAACCCTCCCCCCAAAATACAATAAAACCTTAGGAGTAAAAAATATTACAACTTATATATGAGGAAAATATGTAAAACACTCCTTTAAGATCAAAAAGTAAACCTGAACAAATGGAAAGACATAAGTGTTTTTGGACAGGTGGACAGAAAGCCTTCATGCAGAAAAGATGCCAATTCTTTCTCAGTTAACCTATATATTTCACATGAGCCTCCCCCAAACAATATTAACTATCTTTCCTGAAGCTAGACACAATGGTTTCAAAGTTTATTTAGAAGATAAAACAAAAAAAACAAAACAACAAGAAGAAGATAAAACAAGTAAGAATTGTCAGAAAAACCCTGAAAAGGAAGAGAAATGAGGGAGAACTAGCTTTATTTTATAATAGGTGTATAAGAAAGGCTCCACCATTAAAACAAAGTGGTACTGGTGTGTGAATACACAACAGGCCAAAAAAAAAAAACCCACCCAAAAACCCAGAACAGAAAATAACAAAATAGGCCTAAATTATACATACAGAAATTGAATGCATATTAAGAGGGCAAGGGGTTTGCACCCTTTATCACACTTGAGATGGTAGAATGCTCTGTAACCTGAGAGTGTGGTAAAGCAACCATATTATTTCAACAAATACTTTGCAAAACCAAAACAAAAAGAAATTGGGAACCTACAGATTGAAAGAGACTTTTGAACCTATCAGCCAAATGCAACATGTAGACTTTGGACTCTGACTCCAAAAGAACCAACTGTAAAAAAAAAAAAATTTTTGAGACAATCAAGAGAATTTACTGTCTGACTAAATACGTGATGGTGCTAAGGAATTAGTATCAATTTTTTAAAATACAATAATGCTATTGTAGTTATATGTATTTTCAAATACACCATATAGAGACTTCCAATTTCCTGTTGCACATGAAAGGAACTTGGAAGTCACCACTCCTATCTTAAGTACAAAGCAGAACACACTGAAAAATCAACTTTTCTTGTATCCTTAAGATAGACATAGGACAAACCTTGGCCCCTAAGACTGAAAAACAGATAAGCAAATAGAAATTGTGACTTACTGGAGTAGAGAGCCACAAGTAGAAACTGCCCTAGGAACCAGTGCCAGGTAGGAAAACGTGCACTGTAATTAGTGAAGGGCTGGAGGCTCAGTGTGGACAACTCAGAGAGTTAGAAAGTCCAGTGGGATCCAGTCATGGAAGGCCCCCACAATATTATGAAATTTGCCTCCAGGAGCTTAACCAGGTTCTCTTAGTAAACACTGGGAGTAAATCTACTTCTACTTTAGGTTTTGAATAGAATACAGCACTCCATTCTTAACAAGGTCTGCCCTCAAGGAAAACTGGTTAACCAGAGTCTAACCTCTGGTGGTATTATCAGAGCCTAAAAGACCTGTGGGAAGGCAAATAACCAATTCCAGCCAGCTCAGGGCATTTGTCCTCTAAGTAAGGGGAAAAAAACCCCTGAGAAACTTGTGTGAACTTCACAGTTCAGGACAAAAGCTCACTAAAAGACTGAGACCTAATTATAAGACCATAGACCACTTCCCCTCCTCTCATACCTCACCACCAAACTACAAAAGCCTATTTACAGTAGTTCTTCTTACCCAGTACATATCTAGCTATCAAGAAAACAATGACAAGGCATATCAAAAGGAAAAACACCCCACAATTTTAAGAGACAGAGCAATAATCAGAACCAGACACGCAGAGATGTTAGAATTATCAGACTTGGAATTAAAAACAACTATGATTAATATGCCAAGAGCATTAATAGATGGTGTGCAAGAACAGATGGGCACTGTAAGCAGAGTTGGGAATCTTAAAAAAACAAAAAGAAATACTAGAGATCAAAACCACTACAACAGAAATGAAGAATGCCTTTGGTGGACCACAGACTGGCTAAGGAAAGAATGTCTGAGCTAGAGGATATATCCATGGGAACCTTGAAAACCAAAAAGCAAAAGACTGAAAAAACAGAACAGAATGTCTAAGGAATGTGGGACAACTATAAAAGATGTAACATATGTGTAATGGGTGTACTAGAAGGAGAAGGAGGAGAGAAATAAAATTTTTTTTTAAAACAATGCCTAAGAATTTTCCCAAATTAATGTCAGATACCAAATCACAATTCCAGGAAGCCCAGAGAACACCAAGTGGGATAAATACAAAAGACTGCACTAAGCATATCATTTTGAAATTACAAAAAAAATCAAAGATAAGGAAAAAATCCTAAAAGAAGCCAGAGGGAAAATACATCATTTTTTAAAAAAATATTTATTTATTTTGAGAGAGAGAGAGAAAGAGGGAGAGGGCAAGTGTGGGGAGGGGCAGAGGGAGAGAGTCTTCAAGCAGACTCCCCACTGAGTGTAGAGCCCCATGCTGGGTTTGATATCATGACCCTGAGATCATGACCTGAGCCAAAACCAAGAGTAGGACGCTTAACCAACTGAGCCACCCAGGCGCCCGTACATCTTAACTATAGAGAAAAGAGATAGGATTATATCCAACTTCTTAGAAACCATGCAGGCAGGAAAAGAGTGGAGTGAAATATTTAAAGTGTTGAGAGAAAAAGAAATACACCTTCTAAAATTCTGTACCCTGTGAAATTACTCTTCCAAAGTGAAGGAGAAACAAATGCTTTTTCAGACAAACAAAAATTGAAGAGTTTTGTTGCCCATAGACCTAACCTGTAAAAAAAAAATTAAATGAAGTTCTTTAGAGAGAAGAAAAATAGCATAGGTCAGATACTCAGACCTACAAAAAGAACATCAAAGAAAAAATAAGGAAGGCAAAATAAAAACTTTTATTTTTCCTATTCTTAACTGATGTAACAGAAAATAGACTGTTCAAATAATAATAAATAGGAACAATGTACCCAATTATATATGTTTATGTGTGTATATATGCTTAGGGTGCTTCATATAAATGAGATGAATGACAATGATACAAGAGACAGAAAAAAGGAATTAGGATTATTTTGTTATTTAAAGGTACTCATAGGAGCCCCTGGGTGGCTCAGTCAGTTGAGCATCCAACTCTTGGTTTCGGCTGGGGTTGTGATCTCGGGGTCATGGGATCCAGCCCCAAGTTGGGCACCATGCTCAGCGTGGAGTCTGCTTGTCCTTCTCCCTCCCTCAACTTGCACGCTCTCTCAAATAAATAAATAAATAAATAAAATCTTTAAAAAAGAAGGTACTCACTATCTGTAAAGAGGTACATATAATGTTATGTGAAAGTGGATTTGCATTAGCTATAAATGTATATTGCAAACTCTAGGGTAATTACTAAAAAAGGTAAAAAAAGAAAGTGTAATGAATATGCTAAGAAAGAAGATGAGATAGAATGGTAGCATATTAAATGTGCAATTAAAACCACAAAAGGCAGAGAAAGAGTGGAAGACAAAAAGAGGAACAAATACCAAGGGCAACAAATATAAAACAGTAAGGAATATAATAGATATTAAGACAATTATGTTAATAATCACTCTGAACCTCAATGGTCTAAATGCACCAATTAAAAGATAGAGACCAACAGAGTAGATCAAAAAACAAGACCCAACTATATTTTGTCTACAAAAAAACAACTTTAAGTATAAAGAAACATACAGATCAAAACTAATGGATGGAGAAAAATATACCATGCTAACACGAATTAAAAGAAAGCAGGAATAGCTATATTAATTTCAGACACAGTAGGCTTCAAATCTAGCAGTTATCAAGAATAAAGAAATTCATTACATATTGATAAAGGCGTAAATTCTCCAAGAAGATACAACAATCTTTAACTTGTATGTGCCTAATAATGAAGTGTAAAATTATATGAGGGAAAAGTAACAGAACTGCAAAGTAGATGAATCCACTATCACAGCTGAAGAGTTCAACATCCCTCTATCAGAAATAGACTGATCCAGCAGGTAGAAAATCTGTAAGGACGTAACTCAACAACACCATCAATCAACTGTATATATTGCCATTTGTAGTATTCTTCATCTAAACATAGCAGAATATGCATTCTTCTTAAGTTCACATGGAACTTCACTAAGATAGACCACATTCTGGGCTATAAAACACACCTTCATGAGGTTCCTGGGTGGCTCAGTCAGGTAAGCATCCGACTCTTAATTTCAGCTCAGATCCATGATCTCAGGGTTGTGAGATGGAGCCCTGCAGCTCTGCACTCAGCATGGAGCCTGCTTGGGATTCTCTCTCTCCCTCTCCCTATGTCCCTCCCCTCCCTGCTCATGCTCTCTCTCTAAAAAACAAACAACCCCCCCAAAAAACCTAAATAAACACACCCTCACAAATTTAAATGAATAGAAATCATACAATGTCATCTTTCAGATCACAATTCAATTATTTTTTTTTAAGATTTTTTTTAAAGATTTTATTTATTTATTTGAGAGAGAGAGAATGAGAGAGAGCACATGAGAGGGGGGAGGGGCAGAGGGAGAAGCAGACCCCCCGCCGAGCAGGGAGCCTGATGCGGGACTCGATCCCAGGACTCCAGGATCATGACCTGAGCCGAAGGCAGTCGCTTAACCGACTGAGCCACCCAGGCGCCCCTTTTTTTTAAGATTTTTAAAATTTATTTATCTGACAGAGAGATATAGCGAGAGAGGGAACACAAGCAGGGGGAGTGGGAGAGGGAGAAGCAGGCTTCCCGTGGAGCAGGGAGCCCAATGTGGGGCTTGATCCCAGGACCTTGGGATCATGACCTGAGCCAAAGGCAGACGCTTAATGACTGAGCCACCCAGGCACCCCCACAATTCTATTATAAACTAGAAATCAATAACAGTAAGATAACTTGAAAATCCCAAATTATGTAAAGATTCAACAACACACTTCTAAGTAACACATGGATCAAGCAAGAACCTCAAGAGAAATTTAAAATTATTTTTAACTAAATGAAAATGAAAATAAAATTTATCAAAATTTGTGGGATGCAACAAAAGTAGTGCTTAGAGGAAAATTTATAGCACTAAATACACACTCAGAAAATAAGCAATATCTAAAATCAATAACCTAGTTTCAACCTCAGGGAGGTATTTAGAAAAAGAAAAGCAAATTAAATCCAAAGTAAACAGAAGAAAAGAAAAAGTAAGAATTAAAACAGAAATCAATGAAATAGAAATCAGGACACCAATAGAGAAAAATCAATGAAACCAGAAGCTGGTTCTTGGAATTGATCAATAAAATCAATTAAGTCTCTATCCAGGCTAATTTAAAAAAAAAGAGAGAGAGAGAGAACAGCAATTACTAATGTCAGAAATAAAAGAGGAGACATCATTACAGATCCTATGGTCATTAAGAGGATAATAAAGGAACTCTATGACCAACTCTATGCCAATGAATTTGATAACCTAAATGAAATAGACTACTTCCTTGAAAGATAACATTCTAACAGAACTCACATAAGAAGAAATATGCTGAATAGGCCTATACCTATTAAAGAAATTAAATGAACATTTAATAACCTTTCAAAAAAGAAAGCACCAGGCCCTGCTGAATTCTACTAAACATTCAAGGAAGAAATTGTAGCAATTCTCTACAATCTTTCTCAGGGGAGAACAGCAGAGGAAATACTTCCTAACTCTTTTTCTGGGGCCAGAAATATACTAATACCAAAAGCAGACAATAACATTATAAAAAAACTTAGAGAAAAAAGAAACACAAAACAAACCTTAGAGACCAATATCTCTGATTAACATAGAAGTAAAAATCCTCAACTAAATATTAGCAAATTGAATCTAATAGTGTATAAAAAGAATTATACATCACAACCAAGTGGAATTTGTCATAGGTATGCACGGCTGGTTTAACTTCTGAAAATGAGTTAATGTTGGGGCAGCTGGGTGGCTCAGTTTTAGGCGTCTGCCTTCGGCTCAGGTCATGATCCCAGGGTCCTGGGATCGAGCCCCGCATTGGGCTCCCTGCTCCGCAGGAAGCGTGCTTCTCCCTCTCCCACTCCCCTGCTTGTGTTCTTTCTCTCGTGCTTCTCCCTCTCCCACTCCCCCTGCTTGTGTTCTTTCTCTCTGTCAAATAATAAAATCTTAAAAAAAAAAATAAAAAAAGAAAATGAGTTAATGTTATCAGTCACATCAACAGGCTGAAAAAGAAAAGTCACGCGATCGTATCAATATATGCAGAAAAAGTATTTGATAAAATCGAAACCAATTCAATACAAAAACTCAGTAAACTGGAATGGAGGATAATTTTCTCAAACTGATAAAGAATATCTTCAAAAACCTAACAAGAATTAATATTGTTAAAATGTCCATATACCCAAAGCAATCCATATATTCAATGCAACTGCTATCAAAATTTCAATGGCAGTTTTCACAGAAATAGAACAAACAATCCTAAAATTTATAGGGAACCACAGAAGTCCCCAAAGAGTCAAAGTAATCTTGAGAAAGAACAAAGCTGGAGTCATCATGCTCCCTGATTTCATACTATTTTACAAAGCTGTAATAATTAAAACAGTATGGTATTAGCATAAAAAAAGGCATACAGATCAGTAAATAGAACAGATAGCCTCAAAATAAAGCTATGCATATATGGTCATTCTATGACAAAGGAGCCAAAAATATAAAATGAGGAGAGGACAGTCTCTTCAATAACTGAACTTGGGAAAGAACTAGAAAAATAATACTAAAATTTGTATGGAACCACAAAAGACCCTGAATAGCCAAAGCAATCATGAGAAAGAACAACAAAGCTAGAGATACCACAGTCACAGATTTCAAGATATACTACAAAGCTATAGTAATCAAAACACTATGGTACTAGCACAAAAACAGACACAGATCAGTGGAACAGAATAGAGAGCCCAGAAATAAACCCATGCTTATATGGTCAATTAATCTGACAAAAGAGACAAGAATATACAATAAGAAAAAAAGAGTCTCTTCAACAAATGGTGCTGAGAAAACTGGACAGCTTTCTTACACCATGCATAAAAATAAACTCAAATGGATTAAAGACCTAACTGTGAGACCTAAAACCACAAAACTCCTAAAAGAAAGCATAGGCAGTAATCTCTTGGACATCAGCCTTAGCCACATTTTCATGGATATATCTCCTCGGGCAAGGGAAACAAAAGCAAAAATAAGCTACTGGGACTATACAAAAGTAAAAAGCTTTTGCACAGCAAAATGAAAACACAACCTGCTGAATGGGAGAAGATATTTGCAAATGATATATCTGATAAGGGGCTAACATCCAAAATATATAAAGAACTTCTACAACTCAACACACACACACACACACACACACACATACACACACATAACTCAAAAATAGTCCAATTAAAAAATGGGCAGAGAACCTGAATGGACATTTTTCCAAAAAAGACAGATGGCCAACAGACAAGTGAAAAGATGCTCAACATCACTAATTATCAGGCAAATGCAAATTAAAACCACAATGAGATATCACCTTACACCTGTCCAAATGGCTAGAATCAGAAGGACAACAAATAACAACTGTTGGTGAGGATGTGGGGAAAAGGGAACCCTTGTGCACTGTTGGTGGGAATGTATATTTGTGCAGCCATCATGGAAAATTAAAACTATTCTATGATCCAGCAATCCCATTTCTGGGTATATATCCAAGGAAATGAAAACAGGATGTACTGTACATCCATGTGCACTGCAGCATTCACAATAGCCAAGATATGGAAACAACCTAAGTGTCTATCAGTAGATGAATGGATAAAGAAGATGTGGTATATTTATATACTGGAATATTATTCAGACACAAACTGCAAGAATATCCTGCAGTTTGTGACATGGATGGACCTAAGGGCATTATGTTAAGTGAAATAAGTCAAACAGAAAAACACAAATACCATATGATATCACTTTATGTGGAATCTAAAAGAGCTGAACTCAGAAACAGAGCCTAGAAAGATGGTTACCAGGAACTAGGGTGTGGTGAAATGGGGAGATGCTGAAGATGTTAAAGAGTACAAATTTCCAGTTGTAAGATGAATAAATCCTGGGCATCTAATGTACAGCATGGTGATTATAGTTGATACAGTATGATATATTTGAAAGATGCTAAGAGTAGATCTTAAATGTTCTCACCACAAAAAAGAAATGGTGATTATGTGACATGATGAAGGTGTTAGCTAAGCTATGGTGGTAATCATTTTGCAATATAAAAGTGTATCAAATTAACTTGTACATCTTAAACTTACACAATGTTGTATGTCAATTATATTTCAATAAAGCGGGGGGTGGTAAATTTAAGTAAGTAAATAAGTAAACTAATATTTCCTCATGAACCTACAGGGAAACATAACAAGAAGCAAGTACACTTTGTTGTCTAATTGTGCAATAATATTTAAAAATTTTTTGAAAAGTCTAAATTTTATCTGAATTATTTTAGATCTAAGTATATTTATATATACTTCACAAATATATAACATATTTTAGATTTTCTTATAATTTGATATTTTATTAAAAAATAAAATTCATTTATAATATATTTTCTAACATCTAAGAATGTAACATTTACTTTACGAAGGAGAATGAAAAGATTTGCTTTCTCATCCACAGCTGTTTCATTGGGAAAAGATGAAACCAATACACCAAAGATTTCCCCGACTCATGACAGGGAGACGTGTACACCAAAGGAACGGGGCTAAACTGTAAGTGAAAGCAAATATGAAGAAAGCTATCTTTCCCTTGGTTTCATAGATGTTACTAATTTACCTTATTATGCCTTATTGAATAGAATGTTTTCAAATACTATTATGGTGCTAGCTTACTGTGGCATCAATTGTGAGATCAATCATTCAGAGTCGAAACAAAAAGGAATTAAATAATTCGAACACAGATGTAATGTTAATATTTCATCAAAAGAATTATACTTCTGCCTTAAAAGTGGACCTCTCGATATGGCTGAACTAGCTGTGTTGGTTGTATTCATCTCGTATCAACACGGAGAACAGGAGTTCTGTTAAATGAGCAGGGCAGTACACACACAGGGTAGAGAAATACTTAAAGTGTTGAATAACTATTTTGAATCTCATGGTTTTTCCTGGAACAACTGTGTTGATATTTGCACTCATAGTGCAAAAGCACTAGCAAGTAAAACTACTGTGCCCAGCATGAGTCAAGCAGAGGAAGTAGTCACTGTATTCTTCACTACTACATACAGTAATAACAGTGCCAGTTTCACACAAAAATGTGTTTGAGGAAGCAGTATAAAATATTAATTTTACTAAATTTTACACTTGAGAATACTTTTTATAAAAAAACATTCTGTGTGGTGAAAAGGAAAGCATGCATACTGCACTTCTGCTGCATAACAAATCAGGATGGTTGTCTGGAGGAAAAGCACTTGCAACTGTATGAGCTGCAAGATCAACTAGCCACCTTTTTGTAATGGAAATTTACTTGAAAGAATGGCAGACAAACAGTGGTTACTCAGAATTGAGTATTTGGCACATACTTTCTCAAAAATTAGTGAAATGACCTTTGTACCTCAAGGAAAACAAATAACAGTATTTTGTAGCCAATGATAAATTTGAGTTTTTAAGTAGAAATTTTAATCTTGGAGAATTTGTTCCTGCCAATGTGAGCTTGAAAAGCTTCCTAATACCTAAAGACATTTCTGATGAGATTGGTGCTGACAAGAATGAAAGTGTTGATGCTATAAAATGAAGTATGTCAGGTTTAGAAGATCTGCATAACTTAATAAACCAGTATTTCCCAAATGAAGCATGCATTCAAAAACCAGGCTACAAAATCCTGCTTGGGCAGAAGAGCTATTAAAAGTATACCACCAAAAAACCCCCAACCAAACAAAAAAGTATTCCTCAGACATTCAATGGGTTTTAATGTAACAGTATGAAAAGCTCATTGTTATAATTTCAGATTCTGCATAGCAACTAACCTTAAAACACTACCATTTTCAAACTTTGGTGAGGTATCTATCCAAGGAGAAAATCCACAATTATCTGAGATGGCTACTGCAACATTCTTGTCTTTTCCAACTATGTATCTGTGTAAGGCTGAATTTTCTTCATACACTTAAACCAAAACAACATACCACGTCAGACTGAACAGAAACACATATGAGAACCAGCTGTCTTATGTCAGATAATAAAGAGATGTGCAAAAATGTAAAACAATGCCACTCCTGTAAACAATTTTCTTCTTGGAAAAGATCACTTGTTCATAAAAATATGCTATTTGTGTGAACATGTAATCAATTTATTATTTTTAAATGAAGTAATAAATATTCTTTCTTTCTTTCTTTCTTTATCTTTTACCATGCTTGTTTTAATTTCAAGCATGGTAAAATATTGATAAATAAAACCCACATTAAAAAAAAGAAAAAAAGCTTATGGGATCCTCAATAATGCGGTGCTGAAACCAAAAGTTTGAAAACTGCATTTCCAATATACTGAAGCATTCTAAGAAAGGAAAAACAAAGCTGATTGAGAGTAAATGGACATCACTTACAGCAGAAAGGCCTCATTCACAGCATCAAAGAACTCAGGCCAGAGCACTTCCTGAGGTTCATGTCCATGGTAGGTGAGCAGAGCCTCCACGAGGGGTTCAATATCTGGCAGAGTTACAAGTGGTATACAAACTCGTGACAGGAACCTTATTTTTTCAGGAACCATTCTATGGAATAAATAAATAATTATCCAAATCTTGGAGCCACGTGTAATTAAAGACAAATTCTTCATGCTGAAGACTGATGACAAGTTACTTGCTTTGTCTCTCACATAAAGAAGGCTAACACCATCAATGAACCTTTCTCTTACTCAACTCTCCAGGAAGAAATCCTTTAGTTGAATTTGCCATTTTGACATCACTTACTGTCAGGACTTCGGCATAACTATCTACAGGCACCTCCAATTTACCATGCCCCAAACAGAGCTCTTGAATTCCTTCTCCAAATGTTCTCTTCCCCAGTGCTGCTGATCTCATTTGCTCAGGTGAAAGCCCTTCAAGGTCCCCCCTTTCTCGTGCACCTTACCAACCAGCAGTAAATACTGTTAATTCATTTGATGACCTCTACACTCCATCACTACCCACTAATTCACCATCACCTGTGGTGTGAGTTACTGTAGGAGCCTTTTAACTTTCTCCCTACTTCTGCCCTCATCCCCAATGTTTATCATCAGAATAGTTCCAGCAACCCTTTAAAAATTCAGATCACTTCACTTGTCTGCTCAAAGCTTTGCAATGGCTTCCCACCTCAGAGAACAAGCAAAGTCTTATACTGGCCGCTGTGGCCTTCCATGATGGTGGCCCCTTCTGTTCCTCTGGCTTCATTTTCTTCTACTCTTTCCCTTACTCATCCTGCCCCAGCCTTACAGGACTTCTCCAACTACTCCAGATGAGGTCCTGGTTTTCATTCTGCCTGGAACCCATGGCTAGCTCCTTCATTTCGTATAGGTCTCAGTTCAAGTGTTGCCTTACGTGATGGCATCCCTGACTATCCCATTCAAATGCACTGACCAATATGGTAGCAGTGAGCCACATGTGGTAATTTAAATTCAAATGAAATAAAATTTAAAATTCAATTTATCAGTTGCATCAGCCTTGTAACAAATGCTCAGCGGGTACATGAGGCTAGTGGCTTACAGTATTAGACACTGCAAATTTCCAGAACTTGTCCATAACTGCAGGAAGCACCACTGGACAGCAGAGCTTAAACAAAGTGCCCTCCCACCCCATTTATCTATCTTACCGTTTTACTTTTCTTCAGAGTACTTTTCATCACCTGACCTATAATGTATTTATTTTTCATCATCTGTTTCTTCCTCCTAGGATATCAGCTTTATGAGGACACGTCCTTTTTTCTGTTTTGCTCTCTGCTCCAGTCCCAGCATGAAGGAACCAACTCCTTACACATATTACATGCTCAAGAAATAGATGTTAAATGAATAAACAACTAGAGATCGATACAATGAAAGTTTGAGATACAGGCTATTAGATCTTTTTCTAGTTACATTCATATATAATCATAAATCTAGAAATTTAGTCTTGTGTTTTCTGAAAAACAAATGGAACCACAACAGAAAACAAAAAGCTGTCCCCCATTTTTTTTTACTTGCTGCCTATTATTAAACAAATATGTGTGTTCTGTAATTTGACAATGTTCTTATTTATAGACATTTAGGTTATTTCTGATTTCTCACCATTACAGACACTGCTACAGTGGTATCCTTGCACATGCCTATCTGGGACCCTGTGTAAGCATTTGCATATTAAATTGCACTCCAAAAGATGACCAGTTTCCTTTTTCCCAAACTCCAACCCAAGTGCATAATCGCCTTGCACTACATCCAAATATATCTGACATTCTACCACTTTCATCATCTTAAAAGAAGTTTCTCCTAGAACCCTCTGACCTGTTCCAATCCAGGCAGGTCACTTTTTATTCCCTCTGTACAGTTATCATCTTGGGATCTCTGTCCTGGGGATTTCCTTCACTTCTTTCCTGAACCCTGTATCTTTTTCTTTCTTGGTTCATTCTTCTTATGTGGGAAAAGGCAGATGAGAGATAAAGTATTTGAGACTTTGCATGTCTCGAAATATCTTTATTTTACGTTCACACTTGATTGATACTTCGGCTGAGGACAGAAATCTTATAATTTTCCAACGAAATTGTGAAGGTATGGTTCCACTGTCTTCTAGCTTCCAGTGTTGTTCCTGAGAAGGCCCATGCTATTATGAATCTTTATTCTTTATATAAGTCTTGTTTTTACTCCCTTGAGGCTTTTGGAAATTCTCTTTGAAATTTCACACTGATGTGTGTTGGTATGGATTTATTTTTATTCATTGTGCTGGGCACTCAGTGGAGCTTAAACCAGAAAAGTTCTCTTGGATTGTTTCTTTGATAATTTTCTATCTACTCTTTTATCTGTTCTCTCTTTATGAGAACTCCAATGTTTTTGAATATTGAACTTCCCGGACACTTTTCTGTCTTATTTTTCATTTCTTGGTCTTTTTACTCTAGATTTTGAAAGAACTGTTCAAATTTATCTTCCAATCCTTTTTTTTTTTTTTTTAAGATTTTATTTATTGAGAGAGAGAGCATGAACAGGGGGAGAGGGGCAGAGTGGGAGGAAGAAGCAGACTCCCTGCTGAGCAGGGAGCCTGATGCGGGGCTCGATTCCAGGACCCTGGGATCATGATCTGAGCCGAAGGCCCACTGAGCCACCCGGGCACCTCCCAATCCTTTTATTATGGTTTTCATCTCTCGTGATTCATTTACAAGAAGTTTTTTTTAATAGCCTAGATGTTCCTTTTCTTTTTTTAAAATAGCATCCTGTTCTTATTTAATGGATATAATGTTACCTTTTATTTTTATGCAGGCACTAATATTAATTTACTTGAGATAGTCTTTTCTTTGAATAATTTTTATTTGTATTGCTATTTTTTCATATTATATGCTTAATATGATTTCCTTAAATATCTGGTGACCACTGCTGGTCTGCTTATATATACATGTATTTTTTTTTTTGAGCTGGGTACAGTATACTTTATTGACGATACATCGCAAGATAGGTCTCCCTGAGCCCTTCCCCTTCTTCAGGGGGTCTGGGATAGAAACTGTGTAGAGGTCAGGAGATTCTCAGTGTGTTGAATTTTAACTTAAAGATTACTGAGAATACCAAAGAACTTTTGTTTATGAGGTTGTAACTTTCAACATTTATGATGTTTGAAATTAGAGCAGAGACACCTGAAAATACTTATTCACTAAAAGTAACACTGATAAACTCATTAGATGTTAACATGAATAACATTTTTTGTTAAACATAACGGTATTTTACAAGACAAAAATAAAATAGTGAGAAGAGTGGCACTCATTTAAATGTTTGTAAATCTTACTATATGGCCTGAAAGAAGACGCTTGGATTCTTGTACACATTTCTTTCTTTTTTTTTTTTTTTAAAGATTTTATTTATTTATTTGACAGAGACAGAGACAGCGAGAGCAGGAACACAAGCAGGGGGAGTGGGAGAGGGAGAAGCAGGCTTCCTGCCGAGCAGGGAGCCCGATGCGGGACTCGATCCCAGGACTCTGGGATCATGACCTGAGCCGAAGGCAGTCGCTTAACCAACTGAGCCACCCAGGCGCCCTCTTGTACACATTTCTGCATTCAATCTGTTGCACTATGTTTTGAGCAAAGTATATGAATAAAGCCTAGCCCCACAAAGATATATAGTTTTCAAAGTATTTTAATAGCCTCTTCATATAACTGTGCATATTATCTTTTGATACTAGACCAAAACTCATCAAGCACTGCCCACCCCTACTACAAGCCTGTCTAGGAATGCAGGTACAGCTGCCCATCATGTGTCTAGGGGATTGGTGATGGGTAGTCTCTATCATGATAACAGCTGAAATTTACTGGCCAAATCATCCCCCCAAAGCTGCAAGTCTTCAAGCAGACTCCAGAGTTCCAAAACAGTTACATCAGGCAGAGTCTCTTAGTAAAGTTTTGGTCTAAGTAAAGAGGTGGATTCCTGGCCCTTCTTACCCCATCATCTTCCCCCATAACCCACTCTGATCTCTTATATTAAAAAGGAAAAACAAAACCAAAAAACCCCACCTTCTTACTTTCTACTTCTCTGTCCTTCTGTACTTTCTCCTAGGAGAACTATTTGGCTCAGTCTTTGAAGTCATTATTTGCTATTCAGCTCTATCTCTTTAGCCTTTTATTCATTTTTTCCTATAAGTCCCCTTTTTAGAAATGTAACCAATTTATTCGTATTTCAAGGATTTGGAAGTTTCTCTTATTATTCTTAGGGCAATTAATTATACCTTTAAAAAAAACCACTTGTTTGTCCAACATAATCCATTTAATTAGTGTATTTGCATCTTCTGTTTTGTTGCATTTAGTTCATTTTTCTTCATGGTGTTGGTTTTCCATGATTATCTGGTGATTTTTTTGTTTGCTCTTTCTGGAATTTAGGATTCCCCATTAGCCTCCCCAGGAATGCCTTTTACTATAGCTTCCTCTGGAGGTCAGGATGTAGTGCTGGTTGGGGTTGCCAATAAATCACACTCTGCACATTGGAGCACCCCCAGAACTGTTGGGAATTAATAGCCATTTGGTGCTTACTTCTCCAAATCTTCCTCCCTCCTTCCTGCTGGAAACAGGACATTTCTGTTGTCTCTTGTTTGAAGGCAGTGGATAAGGAGGAGTGTATGAGGACCCAGCCCATAGTCTGATTATGTGAATTGCAGTAGTCCCAACAAGCTGTCTTGTTGGCTGCCATGTACCCTCCTGTTCCATGAATCCACCCCAGCGTTACTTTTACCTTTGCAGTAGTCCTCTCTTGCAAGCTTTGTGGGCTGTGATATTTTCCTTCAAAAATATCCCACTACCTGCTATTTGAAGCCTTTCCTGTAATTTGTGGGTTGTCAAATGCTCCCTTGTTTTACAGTATTATATACTTAATTGTTAAAAATGCCCCCATCATTTCTAGGAGTTGGAGTATAAAGTGAATGCTAGGCCATGTGTGAACTTAGTTCATCACTTGATTTAGTCTCTTGCATTATATTTTCATCTGATTAGATTAGGAGAGCCACTCTTCTTCATAGGTCTTACACTTTATTTTATTTAAAAAAATTTATTTTTATTTGGGACAGAGAGAGAGAATGCAAGTGAGAGCACATGCATGAGTGGGGGGAGGGGCAGGCAGAGAGAATCTCCAAGCAGACTCCCCACTGAGCAGAGCCCGATGATGTGGGGCTCGACCCCATGACCCATGAGATCATGAGATCATTACCTGAGCCAAAACCAAAAGTCAGATGCTTAACTCACTGAGCCACCCAGGTGCCCCAGGTCTTGTACTTTAATCTTCAGGATCTGGCCAAGCACTCTATATCGGAGTTACTCCAAAAATATGGTCCTCAGAATCATCAGCATTAGCATCCCTATGAGTGGGGCCAAAAAATCTGCTTGTTAATATCTTTTTTTTTTTAAGATTTTATTTATTTTTGCAAGAGAGAGAGAAAGAGAGCACACGAGCAAGCATGAGCAGGGGGGAGGGGCAGAGGGAGCAGACTCCCTGGGGAGCAAGGAGCCCTGTATGGGACTCAATCCCAGGACCCTGGGATCATGACCTGAGCCAAAGACAGACGCTTAACTGACTGAGCCACCCAGGCGCCCTCTGCTTGTTAACATCTTTTTTTTAAAGATATTATTTATTTATTTGAGAGAGAGAGTGAGAGAGAGAAAGAGCACAAGAGCGGGGAGCGGGAGAGGGAGAAGCAGACTCCCTGCTGAGCAGGGAGCCCGATGCGGGACTCGATCCCAGAACTCCAGGATCATGACCTGAGCCGAAGGCAGCCGCCCAACCAACTGAGCCACCCAGGCGCCCTGCTTGTTAACATCTTAACATGAGATGATCCTTATGCACACTGAAGCCTGAGAAATGCTGCTGTATACTACTTCTTCAGTAGCAGTCCCCAGAATAAGGTATGAATCTCCAGTAATAACCTGAATACTTTAAGGAGACATGATAGAACTGTATTTAAGATTTATTTTTTGTTAGTTAATTCCTATAAACTTTCAGTTGAGTTGTATTATATTCTTGATAATCAACTGTAAAATTCTCACAGAAATAAATTTTTGTCAAACTACAAAATGATTTCTTCTCATGTGTGAGCAGTTCATCTTTTCTCCTCAAATAATCACCTTTTCTAAAATTCACTTCTTGTTCTGTACCACTTTCCTAAATGACTGAGGTCTCTTTAACAACAGGTATCTTCCACAGTGCTCTACCATCTTTCTTTAACCCACCACCAAGGTGGTTTTAGATCTAAAAATAATTAACGTTTTCAAGTCCATCATCTCAGTTTAATGAAAAGAGAGATTTAGCTTGAGTTGTAAATACCTTAAATTTTTGGAATTTATTAACTTACTGGGTAGGATAGGAGAAAGGGAGAGTTGTTGTGTGTGGAATGTGGAAGGTTTTTTGTATATTTTGCACAGAATGTAGAATATTTTGCATAGAATAAGGGTTCTGCGAATGTTTGAGAAATGGAAAAAGAGTTATGTGTACTCATAGTAAATCCAGAACTCTGAAATAAAGAAGCAGGGAGGTAGTGATCTTGCCCTTCAACAATCCTCCTCTCTAAAAGACCTGTAAGTCCAACTTTTCTCTCATCTTAAAATTCTTACCATCCTCTCATTACCTTAAAAGAGAGGAGTCAGAGACTATCACTGGTGACTAGGTGAATGGAAAAGACAATCCTGGCACCAAGGGCATTTATCAAGCACTGAAATTTATGGTCTGCAGATTGTATCTCTCAATTAGGCTGAAAAGGTCCAAGAGAATTTTCCTGAAAAATTCTAAAGTCTCATATAAATTTCAGCAGTTCTTGGTTCTATCAAAATGCAGGCAAGGTCAACTGATGATCTTCTGAAGGGCTTCAAAGTGCTCACAGCCTTCACGGCTCCCTCTTTTGGTCTGAAGCTTGCCAGAATGTGGAGGTCCAACTTCAACTATAGTTATGCAACACTTTCCAGACTGGATTATGATAAGCATTATGTCTTGATTGATTGCCAGAGCAGCACTTCCAAATGATTTTTTCACAAAAATTCAACTGCAGAAGGCTCAACAGTAACCATATACTGCTGGAAACATCATTCCCATGTGGCTATACTGACGCTTCCAAAACATCTGCAGCAAACCATAGAACTACAAGATAAACTGATGATGCTCTCAAAGTCCAGAATGTCATTCCTTCTGGACGGTTTATGGCAAAGAACAGGAGAGAATTTAAATATTCTGTCACTGAATTGTTGATCTTAGTTGGTGGCAAGTGAAATTCTATTTAAAATCCTATGACAAGACCATTTATCAGGCTTCTAAAAATAATGCAAAAGGAAACCAAACAGATTTTCCTATTTTTTTGTTCCTCTGCCACTGTATGCATTGAAGTTATGAGATTAATTCTATATTTTCTACAAGACTTTTGAGTCTTTTGAAATGAACTTTAAAGATTTAAGTAGAGGTCGCCTGGGTGGCTCAGTCAGTTAAATCTCTGCCTTCGGCTCAGGTCATGATCCCAGGGTACTGGGATTGAGTCCCACATCAGGCTCCCTGTCCGGCAGGGAGTCTGCTTCTCCCTCTGCCCTCCCCCACTCATGCTCTCTCTCTCAAAAGTAAATAAAATCTTTAAAAAAAAAAAGATTTAAGTAGCAAAAAAATGAAAAAAAAAAAAAAAAGTAAGATGCCCTCTATTAACAACACAGAGAAAAACAGAATTGCATTGCTTATATGGTGTTTAAGAGGCTCTTGGTGGCTTTAACATTTTAAGTCTTCCTAGGGGAAAGAAAATGATAAAATTTAAGTCTCATAAATAGGGGAATATCTACATTCAAGTATACCAGAAAGTAGTCTGCGTACTATAGTATATTCTTATTCAACTTTTTTGACTTTTAAATCTTAAAAATGTACAGAAAACTTCATACACACACACACACACATATATATATACATATAGTAGGAGAAATTTATACATTATAATGATGCATATTGTAGTTATTATTATAACTTATGATAGCAACAACTATAATGGCTCCAGCATGTTTGGCAGCTCTTTTAAATGTTATCATGATGCCATTCCACTACCAATTTCATGAAATCAGTTTCTACTTGAGACAAGAGAACACACTTGGTTGGACTTAAAATTCACTAGAGAACTGTAGATGTGTTCTGAGTCTCACATAAGCTTTAAGGGATCCAGGTTCTTTTATGGATGGAGAACAGAACTTCCTGGTTTGAGGTCTTAAAAGTAGGACTTTAAAAGCTCATAAAGAGACTCAAAAAGAATGCTGAGCATCAACTTGCTTTTTAAATTCAATCTTCTGATAAGTATAAATGAACTTAATTCAAGAGATTGAATTTCTCTAAAAACTCAACACATTCAAAAAAATACCTGCAAGACATTTCTTGTTGAATTCTGAAATTCATTCAAAAATTAAGACTCCATAGTAAACATTATTCAACAGAGCAAATTAGAAATGTATCAGATGTGCCAGTGTCCAGAGGACATTCTACTAGCACAAGCATCTCATACTCTTGGTAAATTCAGTTAAGAATTTTACTAATTACATCACCGACTTGCTTTGACTAAAAATGTTTTTAAACTACTAACCAAGTTAATCACCACTGTATCCCTGCGGCTACCGCCAGCTGGAGTGCCAGCATGGACATCCCTCAGTAAAGAAAGAATCTGAAAGACCAGTAAAATCAAATAATGGGTACAGTGCAAAAGATTTAAATAAAGGGGAAAAATACTGCACAGAGGAATAAATACTAACCAAGTGGAGGCTGATTAAAGATGGTTGTTTTTTCATGAACTACACCTGCTATTTTGGAAATAAGAATCTGAAGCATGAAATTATTCCTTTATTATGAATATTATCTTTTAATTTTCAGGATTTTACTAGCTAATACTGTATTTTCATTTTTTAAAGTTTAATTATAAAATTATGACGTATACAAAAACATAGGGAATTACTATAACATCAACTCTGTACTCATTGCCAAGATTTTTACAACGCTAACATTTTATTGTTATTTCTAGTTGAGGTTTTAAAGAAATAAGAATGTTTCAATTATAGTTGAAATACCCTTCTCCTAAGAAAAAAAAAAAAAAAAGAAATACCCTTCTCCTGTCCCATTTCCTCTTCTCCTTCCCAGGACCTGGCACTCCCCTAATGATATGAGTCCTTTCCGTCTAGTTTTAACACTTTTACTTTATATGTGTGTATTGTTTTATGACATTACAGGTATCTTTTTGCAACTTCCTTCCTATTCTATTCCATGGGTCTCTGTGTCTGGCTTTATACCAGTACCAAAGTGGCTTAATAACTGTAGCCTTGAGATATGTTTTCAAATCCAGAGGTGTGAGTCCTCTACCTTTGTTTTTCTTTACAAGGTTGTTGGCTATTTGGGGTTCTCTAAGATTCTTTATGAATGTTAGGGCTTTTTTTTTTTTTTTTCCATTTCTGCAAAAGAAAAATGCCATCTGGATTTTAATAGGACTGCACTGTATCTATGGACTGCTTGGGGTAGTGTGGACATTTTGACAATATTAAATCTTTCAATCCCTCAACACAATGCCTTTTCATGTATTTGTGACATACTTAATGTTTTTCAGCAATGTTTTGTAGTTTGTAGCATACAAGTCTTTCATCTCCTTGATTAAATTTATTCCTAGATATTTTGTCTTTTTGATGCTATTATAAATGGGCTTTTAAAAAAATCTCTTATTGGACTGCTGTTAGCGTATAAAAACACAATTGATATTTGAGTATTGATTTTGCGTCCTGTAACTTTACTGAATTCATTTATTAGTTTTAACAGTTTTTCTGTGGAGTCTTTAGGCTTTTGTAGATATAAGATCACGTCATTTACAAACAATAAACTGTCCCTTAAAATTTGGATGCCTTGAGGGGTGCCTGGGTGGTACAGTTGGTTAAACGTCCGACCATGGGTTTGGGCTCAGGTCTTGACCTCAAGGCCCTGAGATCAAGACCCACTGCAGGGCTCCATGCTCAGTATGCAGTCAGCTTGGGACTCTCTCTCCTCCCCCTGTCCCTCCCCCCCTGCTCATTCTCTCTCTAAACTAAATAAATCTTTAAAAAAATTTTTGGATGCCTTGGGGCACATGGGTGGCTCTGTCAGTTAAGTGTCCTTCTCTTGGTTTCTGCTCAGGTCATGATCTCGGGGTGATGGGACTGAGCGTCAGGATCTATCCTCAGCGCAGATTGTGCTGAAGATTCTCTCTCCTTCTCCTTCCCCTTCTCCCCCTCCTCCCATGTGCGTGAGCGCTCTCTCTCTCTAAATAAAATCTTAAAAAAAACACACTCAAAATAAAATTTGGATGCCTTTTGTTTCTTTGTCTTGCCCAATTGCTCTAGTACTTCCAGTACTTTGTTAAAAAGAAGTGGTAAGAGAGGGTATCCTTGTTTTGTTTCTGATTTTAGAAGGAAAAAATTTTGGTCTTTCACCATGAAGGATGATGCTAGTTGCAGCCTTCTCACACATGGTCTTTATTTTGTTGAAGTAGTTTCTTTGTATTCCTGATTTGTTGAATTTTCTTATCATGAAAGGGTGTTGAATTTTATCAGAAAGTTTTTTCTGATTTAATTAAAATTATCATGATGTGGTTTTCTCCATCATTCAGCTAATATGGTGTATTACACTAATTGGTTTTTGTATGTTGAACCATCTTTGCATGCTAGGAATAAATCCCACTTGACCATATGCATAATCTTTTTAGTGTATTGCTGAGTTTGGTTTGCTTGTATACTGATGAGGATTTTTACACATCATCAATATTCATCACGAATATTGGTCTACAGTTTTCTTTTCTTCTACTGTCTTTATCTACCTTTGGTATCACAGTAATGCTGGCTTCATAAAATGAGTTTTGAAATGTACCCTCCTCTTCAATTACTTGAAAAAGTTTGAGAAGGATTGGTGTTAATTCTTTAAATATTTGGTAGAAAACTCTAGTGAAACCATCTGGTCCTGGGTTTTTCTTTGTTGGAAAGTTTTTTTTTTTTTTTTTTTTTTTAAAGATTTTATTTATTTATTTGAGACAGAGAGAATGAGAGACAGAGAGCATGAGAGGAGGCAGGGTCAGAGGAAGAAGCAGACTCCCTGCCGAGCAGGGAGCCCGATGTGGGACTCGATCCCGGGACTCCAGGATCATGACCTGAGCCGAAGGCAGTCGCTTAACCAACTGAGCCACCCAGGCGCCCTGTTGGAAAGTTTTTGATTACTGATTCAATCTCCTTCCCGTTATAGATCTGTTCAGATTTTTTAAATTTATGATTCACTCTTGGTAGGTTGTATGTTTATAAAAAAGTTAACCATTTCTTCTAGGTTATCCAATTTGTTACAGTATAGTTGTTCATAGTAGTCTCATTCTTTTTTTTTTTTTTAAGTTTCTTATTTCAATTCAATTTAATTAACATATACTGTATTCTTAGTTTCAGAGGTAGAATTCAGTCATTCATCAATTGCATACAACACCCAGTGCTCATTACCTCAAGTGCCCTCCTTAATGCCCATCACCCAATTACCCCATCTGCCCACCACCTCCCTTCCAGCAACCCTCAGTATGTTTTCTATAATTAAGAGTCTCATGATTTCCTTCCTCTATGCTTTGTCTTATTTTAATTTTCTTTCCCTTCCTCTACGTTCATCTGTTTTGTTTCTTAAATTCCACATATAAGTGAAATCATATGGTATTTGTGCTCCTCTCACTTATGTCGCTTAGCATAATACCCTCTAGTTCCAACCACATTGTTGTAAATGTCAAGATTTCATTCTTTTTGATGGCTGAATAATATTCTACTGAATATATATATATACCACCTCTTCTTTATCCATTCATCTGTCAATGGACATCTGGGCTCTTTCCATAGTTTGGCTATTGTGGACATTGCTGCTTCAAATCACTGTTTGTATCCTTTGCATAAATACCTAGTAGTGCAATTGCTGGGTTGTACGGTAACTCTATTTTTAACTTTTTGAGGAACCTCCATACTGTATTCCAAAGTGGCTGCATCAGTTTGCATTTCCACCAACAGTGTAAGAGGGTTGCCCTTTCTCCGCATCCTTGGCAACAACTGTTGTTTCCTGAGTTGTTCATTTCAGCCATTCTGACCACTGTGAGGTGGTGTCTCATTGTGGTATTGATTTGTATTTCCCTGATGCCAAATGATGGTAAGCATTTTTTCATGTGTCTGTTGGCCATTTGTATGTCTTCTGTAGAAAAATGTCTGTTCATCTCTTCTGCCCATTTCTTGACTAGATTTTTTTGTTTTTTTGGGTGTTGAGTTTGATTAATTTTTTATAGATTTGGGATACTAGCCCCTTATATGACAAGACAAGTATCTTCTCCCATTCAGTAGGTTGCCTTTTAGTTTTGTTGACTGTTTCCTCTGCTGTGCAAAAGCTTTTTTATCTTCATAAAGTCCCAATAGTTCAGTTTTGCTTTTGTTTCTCTTGCCTTTGGAGATGGTCTGGTAAAAAGCTGCTGCAACCTCGGTCAAAAGGTTGCTGCCTGCGTTCTCCTCTAGGATTTTGATGGACTCCTGTCTCACATTTAGTCTTTCATCTATTTTGAGTCTATTTTTGTGTATGGTGTAAGAAAGTGGTCTGATTTCATTCTTCTGCATGTGGCTATCCGATTTTCCCAACACCATTTCTGAAGAGACTGTCTTTTTTCCATTGGACATTCTTTCCTACTTTGTCGAAGATTAGTTGACCACAGAGTTGAGGGTCCACTTCTGGGTTCTCTATTCTGTTTCACTGATCTACGTGTCTGTTTTTGTGCCAGTACCATACTGCCTTGATGATTACAGCTTTGTAATACAGTTTGAAGTCCAGAATTGTGATGCCTCCAGCTTTGCTTTTTTTTCCCAACATTACTTTGGCTACGCGGGGTCTTTTCTGCTTCCATACAAATTTTAGAATTGTTTGTTCCAGCTCTGTGAAAAATGTTGATGGTATTTTGTTTGATAGGGATTGCACTGAATGTGTAGACTGCCCTGGGTAGCATGACATTTTAACAATATTTGTTCTTCCAATTCATGAGCATGGAATGTTTTTCCATTTCTTTGTGTCTTTCTCAATTTCTTTCATAAGTGTTCTATAGTTTTCAGAGTAAAGATCCTTTACCTCTTTGGTTAGGCTTATTCTTAGGTATCTCATGGTTTTTGGTGCAATTTTAAGTGGGATCGATTCCTTGAATTCTCTTTCTTCTGCCTCATTGTTATTGTATAAAACTGCAACTGACTTCTGCGCATTGATTTTATATCTTGTGACTTTGCTGAACTCCTTTATCAGTTCTAACAATTTTTGGATGGAGTCTTCTGGGTTTTCTACATAGAATATCATGTCATCTGCAAAGAGTGAAAGTTTGATTTCTTCTTTGCCAGGCTGGATACCTGTTACTTCTTTTTACCGTGTGATTGCTGAGGCTAGGACTTCCAGCACTATGTTGAACAACAGTGGTGAGAGTGGACATCCCTGTTGTGTTTCTGACCTTAGGGGGAAAGTCTCAGTTACTCCCTATTGAGGATGATATTTGCTGTGGACTTTTCATAATGGCTTTTATGATATTGAGGTATGTTCCCTCTATCTCTACACTGTGGACAGTTTTGATCAAGAAAGGATTCTGTATTTTGTCAAATGCTTTCTCTGCATCTACTGAGAGGATCATATGGTTCTTGTTCTTTCTTTTATTAATGTGGTGTATCACACTGATGGATTTGCAAATGTTGAACCACCCTTGCAGCCCAGGAATAAAACCCATTTGGTTGTGGTGAATAATCCTTTTAATGTATACTGTTGGATCCTATTAGCTAGTATCTTGGTGAGAATTTCTGCATCCATGTTCATCAGGGATATTGGTCTGTAATTCTTTTTGGTGGGGTCTTTGTCTGGTTTCGGGATCAAGGTAAGGCTGACCTCATAGAATGAGTTTGGAAGTTTTCCCTCCATTTCTATTTTTTGAAACAGCTTCAGAAGAACAGGTATTAATTCTTTAAATGTTTGGTAGAATTCCCCTGGGAAGCCATCCAGCCCTAGACTCTTGGTTTTTGGGAGATTTTTGATTAGTGATTTGATTCCTTTGCTGGTTATGAGTATATTCAGGTTTTTTTCTACTTCTCTCTGTTTCAGTTTTGGTAGATTATATGTTCATATGTAAGAATGCATCCATTTCTTACAGATTGCCTAATCTGTTAATTGCTCATAACATTCTCTTATAATTGTATCTCTTTGATGCTGGTTGTGATCTCTCCTCTTTCATTCAGGATTTTATTTATTTGGGTCCTTTCTCTTTTCTTTTTGGTAAGTCTGGCTAGGGGTTTATCGATCTTATTCTTTCAAAGAAACAGCTACTAGTTTCTTTGATCCGTTCTTTTGTTTTTCTGATTTCTGTATCATTGATTGCTGCTCTAATCTTTATTATTTCTCTTCTCCTGCTGGATTTTGGCTTTATTTGCTGTTCTTTTTCCAGCTCCTTTGGGTCTAAGGTAAGGTTGTGTTTTTGAGACTTTTCTTGTTTCTTGAGAAAGGCCTGTTTGCTGTAAACTTCCCTCGTAGGACCGCCTTTGCTTCATCCCAAAGGTTCTGAACTGCCATGTTTTCATTTTCATTTGCTTCCATATATTTTTTTAATTCTTCTTTAATTTCCTGGTTGACCCATTCATTTTTTACCAGGATGCTCTTTATTCTCCATGTATTTGAGTTCTTTCCAAATTCCCTCTCGTGATTGAGTTCTAGTTTCAATGCATTGTGGTCCGAAAATATGCAGGGAATGATCCCAAACTTTTGGTACCGGTTGAGATCTGATTTGTGACCCAGGATGTGATCTATTCTGGGGAATGTTCCATGTGCACTTGAGAAGAATGTGTGTTCTGTTGTTTTAGGATGGTATGCTCTGAATATATATGTGAAGTCCATCTGGTCCAGTGTGTCATTCAAAGCTCTTGTTTCCTTGTTGATCTGCTTAGATGATCTGTCCACTGCTGCAAGCAGGGTGTTAAAATCCCCTATTATTATTGTATTATTATCAATGAGTTTCTTTAACTTTGTTAGTAATTGGTTTATTTATTTGGTTGTTCCCATATTAGGGGCATAAATATTTACAGTTGTTAGCTTTTCTTGTTGGATAGACCCTTTAAATATGATATAGTATCCTCCTTCATCTCTTATTATACTCTTTGGTTTAAAATCCAGTTTGTCTGATATAAGGATTGCTGCTCCAACTTTCTTTTGATGTCCACTGGCATGATAAATAGTTCTCCACCCCCGCACTTTCAATCTGGAGGTGTCTTTGGGCCTAAAGTGAGTCTCTTGTAGACAGTATATGGATGGGTCTTGTTTTTTTTTTGTTGTTGTTTTTTAATCCAGTCTGATACCCTGTGCTTTTTGATTGGGGCATTTAGCTCATTTACATTTAGAGTAACTAGTGAAAATTTAGTGCCATTGTATTACCTGTGACATTGCTATTTCTGTCTATTGTCTCTATTCCTTTCTGGTCTTTGTTACTTTTGGGCTCTCCCTTCTCTAAAGGATCCCCTTTAATATTTGTTGTAGGGCTGGTTTAGTGTTCACAAATTCCTTTAGTTTTTATTTGTCCTGGAAACTCTCTATCTCTCCTTCTATTCTGAATGACAGCCTTGCTGGATAAAGTATATTGGCTGCATATTTTTGCCATTTAGCACACTGAATATATCATACCAGTCCTTTCTGGCCTGCCAGGTCTCTGTGGACAGGTCTGCTGCCAGTCTTATGTGTCTACCCCTTGTAGGTTAAGGACCTCTTGGTTTCAGGATTTTTCTCTTTATCTTTGAAATTTGCAAACTTCACTATTATATGTCAAGGTATTGACCTATGTTCATTGATTTTGCGGGGGGTTTCTCTCTGCCTCCTGGACTTGAATGCCTGTTTCCTTCCCCAGATTAGGAAGTTCTCAGCTATAATTTGTTCAAATAAATCTTCTGCCCTTCTCTCCCTCTCTACATCTTCTGGAACCCCTGTTATCTGGATATTATTTCACTTTATGGAATCGCTGAATTCTCGAAATCTTCCTTCCTGATAGAGTAGTTGTCTTTCTCTCTTCTTTTCAGCTTTCTTATTTTCCATCATTTTATCTATATCACTGACACTCTCTTCTTCCTCATTTATCTTTGCTTTCAGGGCCTCCATTTGGGATGCATCTCAGTAATAGTATTTTTAATTTCAGCCTGACTAGGTTTTAGTTTCTTTATTTCTACAGTAAGGGATTCTCTAGTGTCTTCTATGCTTTTTTCAAGCCCAGCTAGTATCTTTGTAATCATTGTTTTAAATTCCAGTTCAGACATCTTTACTCATATCCGTATTGATTAAATCCCTGGCAGTGAGTACTACCCTCCTGTTCTTTTTTGGGGGTAAATTTCTCCATCTCATCATTTTGTCCAGAAAAGAACAGAAGAAAGAGAGAGAAAAGACCACCACTACCACCACAACAAAGAGAACAAAGCAGAAGAAAACAAAAATAAAACAAGAAAAAGTCAAACAAGAAACAAAGCAGAACAAAACAAAAAACTAGATCCTGGGTGTGTTTTGGTCTGCTTGTTAAAAGAAACTAGATCCCAAAATAGGAAAGAAAGAAAAACTTATATATATACAAAAATAAAATAAAATACTATGAAAGGAAACCAAAAATAATATATATATATGAAGAGTAAAAAGTAAAAAGAAAAAACAATTAAAAAAATAAAGTAGCTGGGGAAAAAAAAAAAACTGAAAGACTAAAGAATAAAAAAAAACCCTCAAGTGCTATATACTGTTTTTCCCAAGAGCTGAAGCTTTGCAGTTTTCTATGATGAGTAAAGGGTGCTAGCCAGTTGTTCCTGCTGGTCTTCTGGGGGAGGGGCCTGTCGGGCTGATTTTCAGGTGCCCTTGCACTTGTGGAAATGGGCCTCACTTGCCAGGGGGCCCAGCTCAGTGTAAGCAGCTCCAGATTGCACTAGGTGGTGCTGTTTTGCTCCCTGAAGGCTTTCAGCACTGATAGGCAGGATGAATATGGCGGTGCTCCACTCTCTAGCCCCTGAGCTGAAAGTGAGCTTTCAGTGTTCAGTGAACCCTCACAGAGAAGTAGTCAATCACTCTTGTCTCCCTGGTTTCTGTCAGAACTCTGTGTTCACCCAGCCTGTGACTGAGCATTTTTATCTCAGGCATGCCCTGAATGTTTTATTTACCCTAAAAGCTGGTGATTGAACAAAAGAATTGCCACTAACTTAGTTCTACATATCTCATTATAACTACGGAGGACTGACATGTATTAGTAGTAGAATAAAATGTTAATTAACATCATAGTTATTATTTTCATCTAACTTGTATTGTAGGACTGCTAAGAAAAGTATTCAGGATTTTATCACTTACTACTTTTTTTTTAACATTTTATTTATTTATTTGAGAGAGAGAGACAGGGATAGCGAGAGAGAGAGAGAGAGAGTGCAGGAGTGGGGAGGAGAGGAAGAAGCAGGCTCCCAGCTGAGCAGGGTGCCCCACATGGGGCTCAATCTCAGGACCCCAAGATCATGACCTCAGCCAAAGGCAGATGCTTAGCCGACTGAGCCACCCAGGTGCTCCCATTAACATACTTTTGTGGTTATAGTTCTTAATTATGCTTTTATTGTCTAACTTTTATTAACAGATTTAAAAGTAATTTATGTACTACCATTACAGTATCACAGGATTTTGCATTTGTTTATATATTTACCTTTAACAGAGAGTTTTATATTTCAGTATGCTCTTGTGTTGCTGCCTAAAGTCCTTTGGTTTCAACTTGAAAAACTCCCTTTAACGATTCTTGTAAGGCTGGTCTTGTGGTGATGAACTCCCCCAGCTTTTGTTTATTTGGGAAAGTCTTAATTTCTCCATTTTTGAAGGACACTTTGCAGAATATAATAGTCTTGGTTGGCAGGTTTTTGTTTTAGCACTTTTGAATATGTCATCTCACTCCCTTCTGGACTTAATGTTTATGCTGAGTAATCCACTGATAATCTGGAGAGCTTCCTTGTAGGTGTTGCATTCCTCGTATTCTTTCTTGCTTTTTCTTGCTGCTGTCAACATTTTCTGTCTCTCGACAGTTTGATTACAACATGTCTTGCTATGGGTCCTTTTGGATTTATTCTAGTTGGGGAGTTCTTTGACCTACTTGAATTTGGATGTCCAATTCCTTCCTCAGATTTGATAAGCTGTCTTTTTCTCACTTCTGTGACTCCTGCTATACATATAATTGGTCCACTTGATGATGTCCCATAAACTCTTAGGCTTAATTAACTTTTCTTCATTCTTTTTTTTTTACTTGATTTGACAATTTCAAGTGACATGTCTTCAAGTTAACTGCTTGACTAAGTCTACTGTTGAACCCCTCTACTAAATTTTTCAATTCAGTTATTGTATTCTTCAGCTCCAGAATGTCTATCTGGTTGTTTTTCATAATTGCTATCTGCTGATATTCTCATTTTGTTTATGCATCATTTTTCTGATTTCATTTAGTTGTTTATCTGTATTCTATTGTAGTGCATTGAGCTCCTTTAGGACGATTATTTTTAATTCTTTGCCAGGTAGTTAGGTCATAGCTCTCCACTTCTTTAGGGTAGGTTTGTGCAAATTAATTTTGTTCCTTTGTTTGGGCCATGTTTTCCTGTTTCTTTGTGTGCCTTGTTATATTTTGTTGTGTTTTCTGCAGTCAAAGAAATAGCCACTTCTCCCAGTCTTTATGGACTGCCTTTGTACAAGGGAAGATGTTCACTAATCAACCTGGTGAGAGAGTCTGGGGTTCCTTTGAATCTTTTCTGGGGATGTGTCTTCTCTGGGATTGTTTGTGTAATTTCCCAGAGAGCTTGCCAGCTTTTCAGGAGTTTGCAATCTCTTTCTCCCTCTGGTGTTTGTCTGTGGTACTGCAGGTTCTCTGGTGCTACAACAAGCCACTAAGCTCTTTGGTCCTCTGCAGCCTCCTCACCTCCAAAGTATGCTGGTTCTGTTATTGCTTCAAGTCAAGGGAGACTGAAACCAATCCCTAAGGTAGCCCCTTCAGAAGCTGGAAGATTAGATATATATTCCACTCTTCTCTCCCACCCCCTATGCCACCTAGACATTAGCTGTGGGTTGGGTGTTTTCTCTCCGAGCCTACCTCTGTCTACAGCACTGTCAGTTCTCTGGTGCTGCAAAAAGCAGCTGAGGACTCTCTAATGTGCCACAGTTCCCAGACACTGAAAGTATGCTGGTTCCCCATCAGTGGTCAGAGTCAGGCAAGTGAGACACCAGTCCCTCAGGCAGCCCCCCAAAGCAGAAACACTGAACATATTCCATTCTTTTCTTTCCCCATCAACGGAGAAGCTGTAAGCTAGAATTTTCCTCCCAATCCCACAACACTGAGCCAGCTTAGGGGAAGGGCTACTGTGATTGATATGAAATGGCCTTCTTACCCATTTCCATACGGTTGTTTTTAACTTCGAGTTTGCCTGGGGTATTATAACGTCTTAATTGGTTTCTGGAGTTCTCATAAAGGCTCTTTGGGTCATATACCATTGTTAAGTCAGTGTCTCTGTATGGAAACAAGGACTGGGGCTTCCTATTCTACTGTCATGCTGACATCACTCTTGAAGAATTTTTTAAATGTTTGTTATTTATTCTTCTTTCCTCTTTTAGTAATAACTTATATTTTTTGCCCATTTCTATACTGGAGTGTTTGCCTCTTTATGATTGATTTGCAGGAGGCATTTCTATACTTCCCATACTAATCCTTTGTCTGTTTTGTGGTTGCAAATATCTTCCAATTCTCTGGCTAATGTTTTCCACTTGTTAATAGTGTTTTTGTTTTGTTGTTGTTTATTCTCAGTTAAGTTTTTAAAAAATCATCAACTTGACATAGTTTGGGTTGTTGGTGAGGGGTGTACATATACATTGTATCCTACTGATGTTTTAAGTCCATTTAAATAAATTTCTAATTCTATTATTCAACATTTATCTCAAGGCAAAACCAAAGTCTCTACCTGACATGTAAATAAATGACTGTAAATGCTTTCCATGTCCCTTCTAGGGACTCTTCTTATTACTTTTTAGGTATAACTTATATACCACAAAATGTACCTATTTGAAATGTTCAATTCAAAGATTTTTAATAAATTACTGAGTTGGACAGCCATTACCACTAATGATCCACTTTTAGGACATTTCCATCACCTCAAGATCTTTTGTACTCATTTGCAGCAAATCCCTGTTCCTACCTTTAGCCCTAGGCAACTGCTAATCTACTCTGTCTCTATAGATTTACCTATTCTGGACATTTTATAAAAATGGAATCATATAATATATGGTCTTCAGTGACTGGCTTCTTTCACTAAGCCTAATGTTTTCGAGGTTCACACATGTTGTAACATGAATCAGTAGACTGTTCTTTTCTTAGTGAGGTATAGTATTCTACTGTATGGATACAACATATTTTGTTTATCCATTCATGAGTTGATGGATATTTGGGTTGCTTCCACTTTTTATTATGAATAATGCTGCTATGAACATCTGTATACAAGTATTCATGTGCTTATTAGCTGTTTGTATATATTTTTTGATGACATTTTCCAATCTTTTGCCTATTTTTTTTTTTAACTGGGTGGTCTTATTACTGAGTTCTTTATATCTTATTACTGAGTTCTTTATATATTCTGGGTAGGAGCCCTTTATCAGATACATAATCTGAAAATATTTTCTCACAGTTTGTGACTTGTCTTTTCATTTCTTAAACGGTGGTAACAGACAATACTTACTTGTTTATCCATCCAGGTAAGGTGGTCCTTTGGATCATTTCTGGTTTTGAACTATTACAAAATTGAGCAGCTATGAATATCTGTATAGAAATATTTATGACTACCTATGTTTTCGTTTACTGTGAGTAAATACTCAAGAATGGAGTTGGTGGATCATATGATAAGTGCGTGTTTAACTTTATAATGAAGTACTACACTGTCTACCAAAGTAATGACACCACTTCACATTCTCACAGACAGTGGATGAGAAATCCAGTGGTTCCATATCTTCTCCAACACAGGTTGATGTGTTTTAAACTTTAGTCATCTGATGGAGTGTACAGCTGGTATCATGTTTGTTTTTTTTCTTGCTTTTTTAAAATCATGGTAAAACATACATAATTGTTATTATTTTTTAACTATTTGTACTTGGTAACCTTTAGTGGCATTAAACACATTCACATGCTGTGTACCCATCACCACAATCTATCCCCAAAGCTTTTCATTATCTCTAACCCCTAACATAACCGGTGGGCCCATTAAACAATAACCCCATTCCCTCTACCTCTAACCTCTCTTCTGCTGTCTCTACTGAGTTTTCCTCTTCTAGGTACTTCATGTAAGTGGAATCATACATTATTTGCCCTTCTGTGTCTGGCTTATTTCACTAAGCATGATGTTTTCAAGGTCCACCCATGTTCTTGCATATATAAAAATTTTATTCCTTTTTATGGCTGAAGAATATTCTGTTGTATTTACTTACCATATTTTGTTTATCCACTCCACATTTTGTTAGTGGGAACTTGGAGTGTTGCCACCTTTTGGCTATTGTGAATAATGCTGCTATGTACACTGGTGTTCAAATATCTGTTCAAGTCCCTGTTTTCAATTCTTTTGAATATATACCTAAGAGTGGAATTTCGGGGTCTTATGGTAATACTGTGTTTAATTTTTTGAGGAACTGCCAAACTTTTCCACAGTGGCTGTACCATTTAACATTCCCACCAGCAAGACTATAGTCTATAGTTTGTTACACTCCCACCAACAATGCACAAGGGTTGTACTTCCTTAACTTACTTGCTAACATTTATTATTTTCCATTTTTGCTTGTCTTAAAAATTATAGATCATGGCTAATACATGTGACGTAATATCCCACTGTGGTTTTGATTTGCATTTCGCTAATAATTGGTGATGCTGAACACTGTTTCATGTGCTTACTGGCCGGTTACATATCATCTTTGCAGACATGTAAGACATCTCTCTTGGCCCATTTTTGAATTGAATTTTTTGTTTTTGTTGAGTTTCAGTTCTTTCAGTATTAATCCCTTATTGGATACACGACTTCCAAATATTTCTCAGTCAGTAGGCTTTTTGCTTTGATAATGTCTTATAATTCATAAAAATTCATAATTTTAATGAAGTCCAATTATTTACTTTTCCTTTGTTGTTGTGCTTATGGTATCATATCCAAAAAAATCATTGCCAAATCAATGTCATGAAGATTTTCTCCAGTGTTTTTAAGGGTTTTATAGTTTACTTTAAAGTTTACATGCAAAGGATCACGTAGGCTGAGAGCAAAAACCATCTGTGATAGTTTTAATTGACAGTAACTTTATAAAAACAAACAAAAAGCAAAAAACAAGGACAAAAGTCCCTTGTCCCCAGATTCTCTTAGTTAATAATTTGTTAAAAATGAAATGCTCACCAGGGCACCTGGGTGGCTCAGTTGGTTAAGCGTCTGCCTTCGGCTCACGTCAGGATCCTAGAGTCCTGGGATGGAGCCCCTGTGTCAGGTTCCCAGCTCTCAGTACAGCTTCTGCTTCTCCCTCTGCCTCTGCCCCTCCCCCTGCTCATGCTCCCTCTCTCTCTCTCAAATGAATAAATACAATCTTTAAAAAAAAAAATGAAATGCTACTCACCAATGAAGACAACTTTGAATTCTCTCGCATAGTGAAGAACATTTTGTAATGTGATTAACTGTCTTTTAATTTGTCTGAATCTATTTGATTTGTTTAGTCTAGATTTTGGAATATTATGTTTCTTAAAATAAGTCATATGTGCATATCAAATATCTGTTGCCTTGTAAATAACTGTTTGTGTGTGTGTGTATTTATAAGACACACATACACTCTCTCTCTCTCTCTCTCTCTGAGCTGAGCCCTTCCTTTGTTTGTGTTCCCTACTGTATATGTAGGGTTTTTTACTCAATGGGTCACAAGAGACATTGCATGATTTACTGCCCTATAAAAGTTGAAAGAATAGTGATTAAAAAAAAAGTTTCATAAAACTCACCAATTTACCATGTATAAATAATCTCTCCATACAGAATATAACCTGAACTTATGAACATGCATTTCCAAAGAATTATAAAATTTTTCTCTCATAACCAGACTGATACATTTTGAAACTTAAGAAGGGGGATGTTTAGTTTAACACCTACCGCCTTTGAGTGTTAAATCCATTAAGATGATTCTCTCGCAGTTCAGACACTAATGATAAAACCATCTGTAAAACAAAATCAGTTGCAGGTTAACTCATCCTGCAAAACAGGATTACATCAGTTCTATTTTTCTTGGTGTGAGTGATATTTCCGTTGAGATTCCCTCCCCTCCCCTACCCATCCTCTCCTTGTTTTACTTTGTCAAAATGAAAAGAAAGCAGTGCCAAGTCACATTTACTAATAACTTGGATTTTATTTTTAATGTCTGTTATTCCACATTCCAATTTAATCAAATGAACAATACACTGATCATTAATTTCCAAAGAAAACCAAACCTGTTAAAAATAAAACCACATTAAAGTTACCTTATTTTTTTCTTTCCTAATTTAGCTCTAGTTATTTTTTAAAAATGCTATTTATGTATAAAGTTTCCAAAAGACCAGGAGAGTTAACAAAGATTAGAAATCTCATAACAATATTTAGAGGATCATAAATTAAAATTTCTTGAATTTGGCCAAAATTCAAGGCAAAAGGAAACATAGCTTTAATACTAAGATGTGAATATATAATACTATTTACAACACTGTTACTTATTGAATTTTTTGCTTTAACATAAAGTTCCTATCAGGTTATTTTAAATACAAAACTCACCCAACAGTAAAAGGGTGTGTTTACACTGGTTAAGGAAATCTCTTCTCCCAAAAATCTTTGAGAGAATAAATGAGATCCGTTAAGAGAAAAGAGGGGTTGGTTGATTTAGAATAACCTCTCCTGGTTTCCTTCTTTTTTCTCATAATCTCCCACCTCACATTTCTTCCTTACATGGCTGTAAGTCGGCCCAAGGTAAGAAGAGATAAATAGAGAAAAAAGTTAAACATCTCTCCTGGAAGAGTGAGATATTTCCATTTACCCTTTTTGCCAATGGTACATTAAGCAACAAAAATTTCAATACTAATAAATTAAAAATACTCACATTTTTAAGCAAACCAGGACAGTAATCTGCAGGTGCATATCCAAGACCTTGAGTAAAAAGACCAACTTCTTTTGTATCAAATCTGAATGCCGAAAGTATATGAGATAACAACCCCTTAAAAACATAAACAAAGTTATTAAAAGCGAGTGCAAGTGCCTATTACGTATAATGTCTAGAGTTTAGGTCATCTGTAAAGGCACTCATCTCTGTGAAATGAGTAATCCTAATTTGTCCAAATACTCAGTTCATCTGGATTCATGGTATAAAGAAGAAGTGAGTTAGCATTAAAATCATCACATTAAAAATAGGTCAATTTAAACAAATGTTAACAGTGAAGCAAAAATATATAATAAATGAACAGTGCTTTAACCATATTAAGAATGTGATATTTATTGTTTTTAAACTCAGCAAAATATTTTTATCAAAGTAGCTATAATTTAACACATGACAAGGAACATACCACAAATTACTAAGGAAAGATGATGCACTAAATGGTGTTATGGGAACGCTATTTGAAAAAAAAATTAGATTTGTACCTTATGTTATTCATCAAAATATACTTGAATTTAATGTAAAGTTAAACATCAATGTAAAGAGATCAATGTAAAAATGAAATAATAAATGAGAAGAAAACAGTACTTTTCAGGTGTCTGAATAGGGAAGAACTTTGTAAACTGAAAATTAAGAGAGCAAATCATTGGTTTTTCTAAATAGAAATAAAACCTTGTGCTTTCATAAAATAATATAAGCACAAACTAGGAAGAATATTATTAACAAGTATGACAGATCATAAATAAATGTGCAAAATACATGACAAACACTAAGAACATAAAAAATGAGTATGAACAGATAATTCATAAAAGAAAATACAAATGCACAAGAAACACACCAATAAATGTTCACACTCATAAAACCAAAGGGTAAATTTAAACATCAACATACCGTTTTTCACTTAATGAATTAAAGATTTTACAGACCTAAATACCAAATGCTAATCTGGGTTCTCTGAAACAGGTACTCTATGTGAGCTATTAAAATATAAATGGGTATCCATACATCCTGCTGCTGTGAACCACACTGAGACACCCCCAGGGGGTGTGAGTGGGTGTAACACAGCCCATTTCCCACCCCAAGCTCAGACTGCCAGGGCTATATCTGCCCAGAGGTTTATAACCTGAACAAAGGTGCCTTATAGGGTAGTAGAGGCCTGCCTTATAAAGAGCAACTTGGACATACATATTAAAGGTTTTTAAAAGATTTCATAACTTCTAATGTATCTGGCACACGTTTATGGAAATAAATCCGAATATGATGATGGGGATTATAATCAAAGATGTTCACTACAATGGTATTTCTCATAGTGAAAAATGCTAACAGCAGGAACTGATTAATTTATAATACCCTCATACATTGGCCCACTGTAAACCATTAAAATGTTTATAAAGAATTTATGAGAGCATTTTAAATAGTTGTATTATAATGTTAAATGAAGAAAGGAAGATGCAAATTTTAATACTCAGAAACAATCTCATCAATATAAAAATAATCCATACATGGAAATGAACAAATAATGGAAGAAACTATCACCAAATGTTAACAGTCTCTGGGGTGGTGCTATTATAGGTATATATATTTTTTTCTACTTTAGTACATTTTCCAGTTTCCTATGTGTGTATGTGTACTACTATTAAAATCAGAAAAAAAAAATACTTACTTTTTGAAAAAGTGTTCTATTTGGAAACATTTTATTTTTCAACAGCAGCTTTATTGAGATATAATTCATATACTATAAAATTTACTCTTTAAAGTGTACAACCCCGTGGTTTTCAGTATATTTACAGGGAATATACCTTTTTATTCTTTTTTAAGTTCTGTATTGCATTTTGTAAGTACACATTATGAGATAAAATAAACTCGTGTATGTGCATCTAAGTGTATGAGTCCATATACAAATACTTGGAGGACCACTGAATCTAGGGAAGGGGCTGTGTTACCTCAGTCAAGGGTAGGCCCCTCCAGACCAGGACAACAAACTTACCAGTAATGCCCAGGGTCGATGGCATCATTTCAATTTTATCATGAACTGTTTCACATATTCAAAAAGATATAAAATAATATGACAAATTTCACCCATCACCACATTTAACAAGCATTAGAAACACTGAGGAGGCCTTCTGTGCCATTTCTCCCTTCCCCGACCAGTTCTACAGCCGTCCTTCCTCCCAGGGAGAATTCTACCCTGGATCTGGTGTGCACCCTTTCTTGTAGATCATGATACTTTCTCCCTGCGAGCTCAGATTTGCCTCATGATCCTCAAAACAGGACTCCAGGCAACACTACTAAGTCATGCAGGTTGAAAACTGCTGTCCCTGCATGCGATCCCATTTACTATTTTCAAACTGGAAAAATTCATAGCAAGTTAAGAAAGTAGCTTTGAAACATTACTAACTACTAAGTAAAAGATATTGATGATTTTTTAAAAACCCAGCAACATGTATCACATGACTTTACAAAAGTAAGTCACTGAGGAGGGAGAAAAACAGAGATTTATAGAGTTAAAGTAAACTTTTTATAAGGTATAAAATACTTAAGAGGCTCCTTACTAGAGTGAAGAAGAAAAGGCTGGATGGAATTTGCATATTATTTGCCTTTTTTTCTCTTTCAGTTCAAAGCTGTCCTTTATAAATACAGAAAGCAAACAGGAGCTGAGGACAGCCCAGTTGGTTTCAAACACCAAGTGCCATGTGGGTGAGAGTAAGCAGTCATGGTCAGGTTGGCAACGCCAGGGGAGGTAAGTTACCTCCAGTGTGCCATCCTTTGAGGATCGGTGGGTACTGGCGAGTTCTGTGTAGTTCACCCCAGCAGGAAGCCCACACGGTGTAAGTGGCTAACTGCGGCCTGACCCACTGTGTAAAGTGCCATGCAAGTGCTCTAGGGAAGGAAGGCCAGCCGGGCCTGGCCAGCATATGCCACATCCATGTGGAGGCACCCACCCCAGACCAGGCACGGGGAGGTTCCGAGGAAGCTGAGCTTGGTTTGGAAACTAGGCTCGGCCAAGGACTCAGAGTCAGGGCCAGTCTGGGTTTTCCATGGTGGAAGTCAGCTATTTGGAGGGAGGGTAGTACTGGAAGTGCTTAACTTTCAGCATTCTAAATTTAACCAACATTTAAAGCACTAGAAGCTGTTCTGAGGACATGACAAATAAATAACAACTCAGAGTTTATGGTGTGAGTACTATTACTATTACTAAATCTGTGTTGGAGATGAGGAAACTAAGACACACTTAGCTTAAGTAATGTGCCCAAGGCTGGTTATTTACTTTATGGCCAAACCTTGTAAGGAACTTCCCTGTAACCACTCTCCATAGGTGGATGGAATTGTTTTTTAACATAACAATGCAAATATGATTTGTCCTCAGCTTATGACCCTTTATGGCTCTCAACTGCTCTCCCAGTGAAGCCTAAACTTCTTCTCAAAGCTAAGCCCCCACCTAGGGCTGACTTTCCCTCACTGGCTTGTTTGGAGCCACATAGGGCTACAGGCTCTTTGGCTCCTCAGGACTTTAGGATGTTCCAGTCCCTCTGCCAGGAGGGTTCCTCCAGACCTGGTTAAATGTCACTTCTTGAGGGAATTCTAACAATTAAGACAACTAAAATTTATGAGTGCTTTCCATGTGTGAAATACTGTGCTAAGTTCTCTAAGTATGGCGTCTCACTTAAAAGCCCATAAATCGAGTTTTTAATAAAATTCAATTAAGCAAGTTTCACTTAAACCACCTATAAACAGGTGGCTACTGTCAGTATAATTCACATGATTGACCCTTAAAAAATTAAAGCACAAAGTACTACAAGCTTAGTTGGTATAAAAAGTCATACAGTGTATGTACAGTAGAAGGAAACCAATTTCAAGGCTGTAACAGTTAGGGATCAGTTAAGATTGTAGATCTTAAGGAAAACCATGCCAAGTCTTTCCCCTATAAATCCAGTGCCTCCCAGAAGCACTCACATCCTGGTCCTTGAACCAATGCATGGAGGCTTGCTTCTTAAAAGTGTATGAGTTACTTTGGTAGCTGAGCCAATGATAAGTTTAAAAAAAAAAAAAAGAAAGAAAGAAAGAAAAGAAAAAGAAAAAAAGAAAAAAAATTTTAGGACACTCAATAGATTCAGAGGGTATGACTAGGGATTGTAAATAATTCCTGAGTAATAAACAGTTCCCTAGATAGTATTCATAATGCCTGCTTTATGCAAGCTTACTCTAATATTTAAGGTCTTGGAAAAATGAAAACAACTTAATTGGCAGACCTGCCCTAGACTAAATTCCTAAAATGATATGGTTAGAAAATGATTTTTAAAAAATCAAATGCTATAAATAATAGTTCCCCATCCCACCTCCTACCTGTTTAAAAAACAAAAACAAACAAAGAAAAACCCCATACTATACTACTCAGTGTTGGCAAGGATGTGGTGAGAGGGGCACTCTGTCCCTATTGGGAGCACAAATTTGTAAAGCCTTTCTGGGAAATCACTTGATGATATGTAGCCAAAGCATTACAGTTCATATCCTTTTACCCAGTAATTTAATTTCCAAGAATATATCTTAATGAAAGTTTTAGGTTCAGAGCAGCATTACTTATAATAGTGAAAAACTAAGAAGGAACCCAAGGACCCCACACAACACTGGATTGGTTGAATTCATCATGGTTTATGCAACAGTGTGAATTATGTTGAAACAGATATTTAATGACATAGGAAAAGACTATGTAACATTTACTTAAAAAGCAAGGTGTCAAACTGTATGTTCAATGTGATTTTAATTTTGTATGGAAAAACAATGCTGAGAAGAAATATACCAAATAGTTCACACAGATTTTTTTTTTCTAGCAGTGATTTAAAATTTCTTCTTTCAACTACCTGTATTTCCAAAATTTCCACAATTACCAAAGCTGGTTACTTACTCTATGGCCAAAACTTATAAGGAACCTCCCTATATCCACTCTACACAAGGCAGCTGGAATAGTTTTTTATCGTAACAATGCAATTCTGATTCGTCCTCAGCGTAAGACCCTTTATGGCTTACGTTTTATCATAGAAAATGTTTTGTAAAATAAAATTACATGCTTTAACTTATGTCTCTTTTTTCCCCATAATTCTCTAGTAAGAATTGCTATGGAGGGCCACAAGAGTTTTATCCCTGGTAAAATAATCACAGGTCCTAAGAAACAGCATACTGAGGCCTGGCTATGGTTACGTAACTTCAGAATAGACACCTCAAACTAGACCTTGCTAAGAATTTTTTTTACTGCCACCTAGTGGCTAACAGTCCAAACAAAACCATTAAAGATTCTGTGAGCATCTGGCCCTTGGACAAAAATTCATTCCTACTGTCATATGATAATTGATTATTTTGTAAATGCTGAGAGAGCAATCTTGGAAATCCTCTATTTCAATCCTCTCATTTTACTAATGAACTGATGAAGAACTGGGTTTCTGAATATAGGAATCAGTATCCACAAAAAGGATGTGAATGTAAACACACAGGTTCTAACTTGAAGGGCATAAAGAAAATGTGCAAATACATCCCCCTGACTCGTGATCTAAAATCCTTCGAGGGTGGAAGGTGTAGGAATGAACACAGCGGTGTACAAAACATTTGAAGCCCAATTTTTATTCATGCAGGAGTTTTAAGAACACTGTTAGTGTTTGAAAAGCCATTTTAAAACTGCTTATACCATGAAGGTGAAGTTTCATAAGGAAATAAGTTTTAAATAAATCAGAGGAAAATCCACTGCCCTTGCTTTCAGGTGTCTTTTCTGTCCTCACCTCACTGTATCTGCTCCATCTCGTAACAGGCAGCACATTCACAGGCGGGTTAGGAAAGTTGGAGCAATGAGGCTGTGGTTTGGCACAGGGTTGGGTTGTGGAAGAAGGACTGTGGTTTCTGCTCAGGCTAGGAGAGTCAAACTGTGGTCAATCTTCTTGAACTGAGACAGAGCACATATTTCATGCTTCTCCAAACAATTTCTTCATCTGATCATTAAAGTCTTTTAGAATTTCCATCACTTTGGTCTCTACTGCATCTAGCTCTTTATACATAATATAAATAAAAACTGTTTATAAACAAGGATCCCTTATTCATTCAACAAACACACTGAATGTGATCTATATTCAAACCATGCTACTAAGGTATTGGGATAAGAAGACCCTATGGCCCAAGGAAGGGAGATCGAGATGGAAACAGCCATAATATAAGACAGAATGCAGTGAGTGCTACAACGAGGGGGTAAGACAATCACTGTGGGAACAGAGGAAATAATGATTAATTCCAACTGTAGGGTTTCAGAATGCTCCCAGAGATGATGACTTCTGAGCTGATTCTGACAGCTTGGTACAGACAGAAAGAGTGAGGGGAAGGAGGCAGGGAAAGAGAGAAAGAGAGGCTGTGTGATGCGACAGACACACAGAACCATTAGGGAAGGAGCAGAGAGAAGCGGAGGGAAAGAGGCTAGAGTAGGCAGGGCAGAAACACCCGGGAAATGCTCCTGTCACTCCTCCTGCTCCCAGCCTTTGCTGGATGCCTAAGCGCAGCCCACCTGGTCAATCTTATTTCTCCTGGTCTTTCTCTTTGATCCCAGCAATTTGGCGGCATCAAACTCCCTGCTGGTCACCACATTCCCACCTCCCTACCATTTCTTTCTCCTAAGAAAACCCACAACCTCCACACATTTCTAGCTGCCAGAATTACACATGTCTTTCAAAATCCATCTTTCTCCAAGACTCCTGATCCAGTTCCTTACAGGATGAGATCAGATTCTCCTGAAATCTCCACAGCATCCTATCTGTATTTCTTTGACAGTGCCTACCAAGTTCTGCCTTGCAGTGAAGTTATCTTTTTCCTCTTCTACTCATTAGCCTGTAGGCTCCCCAGGAAAGGGACGGTCTTACTATCTTTATACTCCCTAGAGCAACTGTTGACTAGCCCTCCACTTTGCATACACTAGGCATTCAATAAACACTAGCCGAATAAAAATAAATAGAATGGATTGCTCATTTATAGTTACTGAACAATATAATTACTGCAGGATTCCTCTGTAACCTCGTTACAGTATAAATGATGAATTTTCCTTTTCACAATTTGCTTTCCTAAGTTTCAGCCCATAAAATACCCACAGAATAATGGAAAAAACATGACATTGCTTATGTGCTTTTACTTCAAAGGGGTTTACTTAATTTGGTAACACTGACTGGAACCTGGCACACCAATGTGAATGTAGTTTCACTGAATAATATGCTGCTTTGGTGCTACTAAATTTGTGACAATCTAAGAGTACCACGGTATGAGAGCACCCAGAAGGGACAGGAGAAGCAGCAGCAAGGACCATCTTTGCTAAAAGGGAACTAGAAAATCAAAAATCTGTCTTGACTATCCTTAAATAAAAACTGTAATGGACAGCTACACATTTTTAGAACTTTTTTTCCTGTAGGGGCGCCTGGGTGGCTCAGTCAGTTAAGCTGCCTTCAGCTCAGGTCATGATCCCAGAGTCCTGGGATCGAGCCCGCATCATGCTCCCTGCCCAGTGGGGAGCCTGCTTCTCCCTCTCCCTCTCCCTGCCACTCTGCCTACTTGTGCTCTCTCTCTCTCTCTCTCTGTCAAATAAATAAATAAAATCTTAAAAAAACAACAACACTTTTTTTCCTGCAAACCTGAATTGCAAAACAAAGCTTCTGCTAATTCAATCCAATTTATCAATTTTTGACCAAAAAATTTAATCCTCGAGGTACAGCACAACATAATTAATCTTCTCTTCTCTCAAGCTTTTACAAAAGCATCCGGTCTATTCAGTTGTTGGCCAATAGAACTGATGTCATTTTGAATACTTGGCATGTTCATTTACCATATAAAATACCTGTGCCCAAATACTGAATTAGTCACTTCTTTTTTTATATTCCCATGGCATTTTATATAAACGTCTAGTAAAACATTTATGTTATTATCCTGTTTGTTACATTTAATATTAAAATATTCAATTAATTAAATCCCTGCAAGTGATTTATATTTTCCTAAATTAGATATCATAGTGAAAACTGGCTAATTTTCTTAATAACACAATCTTAAATCATTATTTCCCCTGACAACAAACACAATCTAGAATACAGACCAACATATAAGCGGTGACTAAATATATTACTTCAGTGAAAAAGAAGAAAAATTGCCCTCTATAAAGTAAAATGGACCAGCAGTGCCCTGCGCATGACACTTCATGACAGAACAACAAAGAAGATAAATGTCACAAAACTTTAAGACATCTATTAAAGACCTGCCTAAAGGGAGAGATACACTATGGCTTCAGCAAGAAAAACTCAGTGTCATAAAGATGTAAATTCTCTGTCATAGAGACTCAATGTAGTACCATTAATAATTCTAAATAGGTTTTTTTGGTGGAATTTCAGAAGCTTTTCTAAAACTTACATAGAAAAGCAAGCACAGCACATGTTAAGGAAAAGAATAAAATTATAGAAATAAATACACAGTATGACTGCACTTCTCTGAAGTTCAAAAGCAGGCACACTAAACAAGGTGCTGGTCAGGGATACAGACACAAGGGGCAGAACTACAAACTCTGCAAATTACTTCTGGGTGAAGGTTCTAAGAGACCAAGTGGGATAAAGAGAATTAAATATTTTACACCATCACAATTATTCTGTGCCTGTTAGTCTGAAGCACCCATAATACTGAGACTTCTCAGGAAAAAAATATTACAGTGATGTAGTTTCACTGCTAACTCTTCTAAAATTTAAAATCCTTAATATCTAAAATTATAAGGAAGACTGTTTTCATGTTATAATGCATACCCATTGCTCTTCATAAAACTATAAAACAACTAAGATATAAATTGCTTGGAAAGTTATTTAGAATTCTGTAAATTAAAAACATTTTCTAAGTTTCGATAGTATTTGTTGTTATTTCTATAAATTAAGAATAAAAAAATATTTCAAAATGTAACTGGCATACCACCAGGTACTAGAAAAATCTGCAATCCAAATCAAGAAGAAATGAGTCCTAAATTAAAGATATGGTTTTATTTCTAGTATGTTCCTCTTAAAAATCAGACATGTTTATTAATTTAAAATCATTTTGAGGGGGAAAAAAAACCCTCATTATTTTCATTGCAAATATTTGTGATTATGCATACTTTAGCAAAGTGGTAATAAATAGACTTTTTAAAGGATAAAAACAGCCTAAGCTTAGAACTTATACATTATCTCCTTCAACATAAAAGAGCAGTCTAAATAAATTAACCTAAATAATGTCAATTCCCAATCTGGAACCCGACAGTTTTTTTCCAACAGTCTCGCTTATTAGTCTTATTTGGGCATGGCAGGTTCAATCTAATAGATGTGCAATTACCACAGTTCCTTTTATTTCAATTGTTGAAACTACTGTATTTCTATAGTTGGAACTGCTAAATGATTTCTAATTTTATAGAATCAGTATCTACTCAAGCCAAAGTGGACAAAGTTTAATTCAGTGAGCAATTTACTACTGAAGGAAAACTAACCATATAAAACATGTGTTGAGAAACACCCTTCCCTATTAGGTGGGGAAGCATGGTTCAAGAAACTGGGATGCAAGATTCAATAATTAGTCACTGATTATTTTGCCGTTTTCATAAACCACACACTGTGAGGTATAAAAGTTCAAATATGATTGCAAATCAGGGAAGAGGCTAGAGTATAATTGTTTTCTTCCTCAGAAAACTTGAAATCCAACCATTTAAAACTAATTGACTTATTACTCAGCACTCTTAACTAAAGGTTAATGCTGAGAAACTATGTATCGATCAAGCCCTTCAGGAGGCTGCTGAAATCCCTTAAGATGAGGAGGTTTTTCTCAGTCTCTGCACTATTGACATTTTGGGCCTGATAATTCTTTGTTGGGGGCTGTCCTGTGCATTCCTGGCCTCTACCGACTACATGCCAGTAGCAACCCCCCTCCAAGTTGTAACAACCAAAAATCTCTCCAGACATTGCCAAATCCCCTCAAGAGCAAAACAGTCCCAGCTAAGTAGCTCTGGTTTAAACACACGCCTGCTTTTTAAAGTTGGTTTGGATTATAGTTTGTGCATATTCCTGCTGTTTCTGGTATAAAGATGAGTCCTGGCTATATAAAGAAGACTTTCTAATTGATATGGAAATAACTAGAGGACTTAGTATTACGTGAGAAAGTAAGTTACAGAATAATACATGCAGAGTTATTACCTTTATATGAAAAGAAACACAAAAAAATTAAGATATTTTCATATATAAATGCAAAGACTAGAAGGCTCTATGGATCTTCCACTACTTATGATAGGATTATGTCCCAATAAGCATATCATAAGCTGAAAATATCATAAGTTGAAAGTGCATTTAATACCCCTAAGCTACCCAACATCATAGCTTAGCCAGGGCTACCTTCACTGTGTTCGGAACACTTACAAAATCACCTAACCCAAAGCCTATTTTATAATCAAGAATTGACTACGTCAGGTAATTTATGGAATGCTGCACTGAAAGTGAAAAAGCAAATGGTCGTGTGGGTCGAGAACGGTCGTCAGTGTTAACGGTCGTTCACCCTCATGATTGCTGGCTGATGGGAGCTGTGGCAGCTCAGCATCACGTGAGAGGATCATACCGCATATTGTTAGCCTTGGAAGAGATCAAAATTCGAATTCGAATGAATGTGTATCACTTCTGTACCATCGTAAAGTCAAAAAATTGTCAGTTGAACCATCAAAAGTCAGGGACTATCTGTACAGTCTGTTGATACCAGAGATTATTTCTGTGGAGGGGTATGGGATTGGGAGAAGTCTCCAATGTTTGGACTGTTTGATGTTTTTGTCTGTGAGACTATATTGATGTATTATTTGTGTAATTTATAAAAAATGAAGGAAAGAAAAAGGTTGTGGGATTTTAAAATTAAACAGACTTTGATTCTAGCTATATGATCTTGGGATAATTTTTTTTAAACAGTGTCAGGCTTCCCCAGTTCCCATTTCTATAAAATGTAGATGATAAAATTGATTTTATATGTTTGTTACAAAATTAAGTGAGGCACACGCATGGGAGCGTTGGTTCACAGCACATCCCTGATCATCGGTAGCTGCTCTGCTCAATCTCAGTTTGAGTAAGGAGGGAATAGAATAGACAGCCAAGTAACCCAGCTCCTGGGTTTGGGGTAACTTTAGCCTTCTCTCTCTTCATTTTCATGGTCAAGGTCCACCTCCTGCCCTCTAAATCATCACAATGCCCAGTTTTGTGTACACTTATCTGACAGTGGGCCCACCACCTCTAGGCTTATCATCTCATAATCAGATAAGAAACGGATGAAGAGACCAAGGAAGAACCAGTGAAAACAGGGTGATCTACCTCAGTGTTTCTCCTGGTGTGATGTGGAGACACACACCTCAATCAGAATCATCTGGGTTCTCATTACCATGCAGACATTCCACTGAACCAAAACCTCTGGGTATGGAGCTTTTCCAGCAGGACCATCACCCAGCACACTGCACTGTGAAGTTTAAGGACCACCATCCTAGCACCTGCCCACAACCTGAACACAATGTATATTTATCTCCCATGCACTGGGGAATAAATCAAGACAAAGACAGAAGCCCAAGTCATCCTATCACTTCCCTACCTTTGCTAGAATTAATCCTTCTCTGGTCCAAAATCTACTGTAACAACCATCCAAGCAAGCTTTAGACCATCCTGTGTAGCTGTAGCAAGATTCCTTGAGGAGCTGAATGAGAATACTCTGGAGTGGAAACATCCTAGGACTTGGGAGTCAGACATACCTAGGTTCAACTGGCAACTCTTGCTCAGTGTAAAATATCACTGTCAGTAAGCTTCAGTTTCTAAATTATCTCTGAAATGGAGAAAACAATACTTCTCAAGGTTAGGAGGACTGAAAGAAACCTTGTACGAAAATCTCCCAGCTAGAGATCTGGCTCATAGTAGGTGCTAAATAAATGTTAATTCTCATGGTTCAGTGCCAGGACTGACTCAATTTCTTTGAGACAGGCCAAATGTCTAGAAGGTACCCTTATTAGGAAGAGACAGAGAGGTCTTTGGTGCATTCTGTCTCATAATCTGTTTGCCTACAAATCAAACATTAACAATCTCTTATAGCAAACTTAAATATTTGCAATGTCCCCAAGTTAGAGACACGAGATACACTCCTCAGGAAAGCAAGTGGTGTCACTGTGGCCATAGCTTCAGGATGCATACAAGCTGGTGTTGTTCATGCAGTCCTCTCCTAAAAAACTCCCGTTGGCTCTTGCCCCTGCCTCCCTCCTACCGTGACTTCATTTTCAAAACACCCTCCTTCCCACCCCAGCTGTCTTTGCTTCTGGGGAGAGGACACTGTCAGGGAAGTCCACAGGCCCAATGAAGAAGGTCAGGGTTCCCGGAAGGCAGAAATTCCCACCCAGTGAAAGGCAAAACGTTAGTTTTCTTTGTACTTATTACTCCTGTCCATACTTTTAAATCTTCATAATCAATACAACTTATATCCCTAAAATTGTTGTTACTTGGCAGGCTGAAACAATCAAGTGTTTGGGTCTGTTTTCTCTACAGATTATCCCTTTGTTTCCTACTAACTTCTACTCCCTGCAGTGCTCTGCTGTCTCATGTTTTTCAGTCCAGCTCGCATACCCCAACTAATAATCTTCCCCTATACGACCTGTGCTCCTTGTCTCTTGTCCTAAAGCTTAATCCATTCTAATCCTTTTCTCATTTCACTATGAACACTCAAAGTTATCATCTGACATGCCTTCACAATTTTAAAAAATAATATTGCAGATAAGAAGTTATGAATATATTGAAAATCAACTTCAAAAGGAGAATTTCTTTTACTTTAAAATTCGGTATATGGAATATTTTCAGCCTGGCATAGTATTTGGACATTCTGGTGTGCTATTATTCAAATCCTTTGTACATCAATTAAATGTACCAATTGCTCTCACTTAAAAGACGAAACAAAGTTATTCACATCTCTTTTGCACTTTCACATCCACAGCCAAAACAAATTACTACAGACTTATGTAGATTTTCCTTCAAAATCCTGCCTTCAATTTTTTTTTTTTTTAAACTTTATATGTCCCATTGCAGTTTAAATGAAATGATCTACAATAAAAACCTAACTGGCCTGGTATTTTTAGAGCCCTTTTTACTATGAAATAAACACTCAGAAATCTGGAGAATTGCAGTGGTTAAGTGTGTAAGCGAGAAGGAAGGCTGCTCATTCATAGAACCGCGCAACACCCATTGTTTACATAGCCTATTCCATGAGCAGGATGCTGACATAACACAATTCACAGAATTTCCAAACACAGGTCCAATCATAACAAAGTCTGCAACTTTTACTTTTGCTTACAGAACCTCTTGCTTGCTCACTCATTAATTCCAGGGGGGATAATACAGTTGGTTTTCCAAAAACCAAAATCAAAAGGCTTTAGAAAATAAGCCTGAACTAAAAAGAGCCATACAAATGATTCAAATAATAGCACTAAAATATACCTATACTCACATGATATAGAAAGACAGAGGTAGGCAGATCTAGAAATGTATGCTTTACATTTACTGTAAGCAGGTCACGTGTTTAATAACTACCTTGCCAAGCTTAAATGATCACTCCTTTGCAAGCACCCTCAGCTCCCTGCTTGCCACCCCCACCCCAAAGTGCTGTAGCGCTTGCCTCGTGAAACCCCCACCCCGTGAACCCATCTCTACCTTCTCTTCGCCAGCGCCCACACAGCCGACACTGGTGAGAACATCAGACCCCGGAGCTGCCGGCTCTGGCTCTGATTTCATGACCACAAGCCTCAAACGGGCCCGGCACTGCCTCAGGCCCTCCTATGCTTGCTGGGCGATTTGCTCCACAACTTTCTGAGCAATTACTTCATATCTCCTCCTGTCTCATCACACCACTGCCCCTTCTCCACAACTCCTGGCGGAGGACCTCATCTCATCTATAGCTGGGAAAACAGCAATGAGCAAGGAGCTCGCTCCTGTCATCACCAACCAGTTCATAAACTCACCTACACAAACAGCCCCGTTTTCTGTCCTCCTCCCTCTTCTGACGGAAGAAGCGTGTCTCTGCTCCTATAAAGTGGAGCTGTTCACTTGGGCTCTGACCCCCTCTCCTCCCCTCTTTGCCAGGTCTCTCTCTACAGCCATGCTCCTCGTTCTCTCTGGCATCATCACTCAGTTGTTCACATCGGTTTATAACCATGCTCTGAGCACTCTCGAACTTAAAAAAAAAAAAAGTTCCCCTTGATCCAACATCTCCCTCCTTCTAATTACTGCTCATTTCTTTGCTCTTCATTTAGCAATTTCCTGAGAAAACTTTCTAAATTTGCCTTCTCTACTTCCCACTTCACATTCATTCCCCAGTCTTCTCTAATCTGGCTTCTGTCTCTACAAATTCACTGATCAGAAGGCCATGATGCAAACTAATGGACCCACCTCTCCCCCATCCTGCTCACCTCCTCAGCGGTATCCTAAGTGTTGACTCTCCCCCCAGCGCTGCCACCCCATGTTCTCGAGTACACACACCCACCACATGCCGCGGTGCTGCAGGCACATGGTATCCCCGGCTTCTGCTCGCCTGAAACGTTTTTGTCTTAGCTGGTGGCATACTGTACTATAGTTTCTCTCCTCATCCAGTCTAATTTGCTGGTACTTCCTCCTCAATCTGATTTTTTAAGTGTTGGAGTCCTCAGAGCTCAGTGAACCTCCAGGAGATCCTTTGTAGTTCCATCATTTTAAAGACTATTTATTTATTTGACAGAGAGCGACACAGCCAGAGAGGGAACACAAGCAGGGGGAGTGGCAGAGGGAGAAGCAGGCTTCCCGCGGAGCAGGGAGCCTGATGCGGGGCTTGATCCCAGGACCCTGGGATCATGACCTGAGCTGAAGGCAGATGCCTAACAACTGACCCACCCAGGCGCCCCGTCTAGTTCCATCATTTTAGATACTGCTTATTTCTGAAGTCTTCTGTTATAAAGAGTTTAAATCTACTTTTGATGTCTGATTGCTGATAGCTTTCAAGTCCCACTGCCCCCCCTCCCCCTTTTGCCCCATATCTGGACAGGTGACAAGAAGGCCTTGGTGCTTCTTCCTGTGGCCCCAGCGTGAAGTGCAAACCTCAAAAGGCTCAGCCCACACAAGGCAACTCCTGCCCAAGACCATCCTTCACCACCATAAAAGCCAAACCAGTCTGCTTTCCAGCTCTCTCAAGTCATTTCTGGAACAGCTGGGGAGCCAGTGCTGATCTCCCTAGAGCCCCATTATATAAGTATTAAATTTTTTCATACCTTCTTGGTATGGGTGTGGTGCCCTCTTGGTTTAAGTGTGAGACCACTGATCTCTACATCAGAACCAAATTTGGGGGACGGTGTTAGGAGGCCCATCTCACTCTCGTTGGGTGACTACAACACATTCCAAATTTCTAGCTCCACCCTGCTCCTTCTCCTATGCTCCAGATTCATATATGCAACCGGCTTACTTGGTATCTTTGAATGTGGAAGAGATAGCTCACAATTAACAAGTCTAAGACTACTATTATTCCCACCATCCCCAAACCACTTTTTCCTCTTTGTCATCTGAGTAAATGTCACCATCCACATGGTTGTTCAAAATTTTAGCTGTTACCTTTGATTCATCCTTCATACCCTTTTTCTCATCCTCCATATCTGATCCATCATCTGTCAATTATAGCTCATATACACTCTGCCCCCGTGCACTTCTCTCCAGTGCCATTACTTTCACTCTGATCCTATCCACTATGACCTCTCACCTAATGTTGTCACAGCTTCCTACCTGCTCTCCTGCTTTTTATTCTTGCCTCCTCCCACCCCCAGATCCATTTTCCATAAGGCAGCAAGAAGGAGTGTCAGGATGTAGCTCTCTCAGGGGCAAAACAACATTACAGTGAGAAATTCTTTGAGTTGGAGCGCCTGGGTGGCTCAGTCAATTAAATGTCTGTCTTCGGCTCAGGTCATGATCCTGGAGTCCCAGGATCGAGCCCCATGTCCAGCTCCCTGCTCAGCGGGGAGTCGGCTTCTCCCTCTGCTCCTCCCCCTGCCTGTGCTCTCTCTCTCAAATAAATAAATAAATTTTAAAAATAGCAATTCTGAGAGTTTTGAATGCAGTAATAGTTTTGATGAGACTGGTCTCCTAATGGAATGGGGATTCAGGGAACAATGGGCTCAGCCCCACGTAGCTATCACATGGCTCAGACCACTGACCTCGCAGCAGTTACCTTCACTGATTCCAGGATTTAAGGACAAGCAAGTCTGTTCACTCTCTAGTTCCTGCCACAGATACTTTCAATTGAAACCTGATACCCCAGGGATGGGGAACCCAATAATGAAACAGACCTATGTCCTGGTTTTATAACCCAACCAGCTTTCTAAATGTTTAACATTTAGAGTGTCACTTTCTCATTTTCAAAATGAAGATATATTTTTCATAGGGGCTTGTTAAATGAATATGTATGAACAAACTATAGAAAGCAACACAAATTTAAGTTGTGAATATAACCCCCTCTGACATGCCCTTTAAACAAGAAATACTATTAATTCGACTGTATTTTTTTTATTACTAATAATTATAGAACAGATAGAGTAAAGATGATTATGGAAATTTCAGAGATCTTGAGCTATGCTTACAAGGTAAAGGTTCTTGGAACTTGCATAATTATAGAATTCTATTCCCAGCTTGTTTTCCCCCAGATGTCAGTCTTTTCCTAAACAGTTTCATTTTCCACCACACTCCCTGACCTCCATTCATCCAAAGATTACATGTGAGAATGGGAATAGGCAGGATTTCCGCAAAAAACCCTGAATTCATACATTGTTAGCACCAATGGAAAAACAAGAGTCTCTTGTCAGAGAGTTGCTTTACTATAAAAACGTTATCATTACATATCTATGTTCAAAGTAAGTTAGAGGATATTTATTGAGCACCTATGGTGCACCTCACTTTGGAGATGTAACAGCCAACAAGCCAGTGTAGGTTGCTGCACTCACAGTTTACCTTCCAGTGAGGGGAGGAGGAAGAGGGAATGAATAAAGTACACGACAACAATGACAATGATAAGAGATGATGATCAGGATGCTGTGACTAGAAAAAAGCAGGGAGGAAAGAATGGGTTTATTGTCAAGAAGGGAGGGAGGCAACTCTAAAGACTGCGCATGGGACCAAGACCTGAAGGAAAAGGAAGGAACAGCATTCTAGGCCATGGATCAGCAAGTTCAGATTAAAGGCAAGAAAGAAAGTGCAGCTGAAGAAACCCTAGGAAGGCCAGTGTTGCTAGGCCGTGTGAGCAGGGGTAGAACGGTATGCAACAGGATGGAGATAAAACCGGCTTCCAATCACACAGGATCTTACAAGCTGTGGTTAACGGGAACTGGGAATGCTATTTCAAGCACAACAGGATGAAACTAAAGGGTATTCAGAAGGAAAATGACTTGATTTGTATTTTTAAAAAGTATGAAGTTCACGCTTTATTTTGTAGACAGTGAAGAGCAATGAAAATGTTTCTGAGGAGGGCAGTGGCATAAGCTATGCTTTATGATGATGGGGTTGGCAACACCATGCAAGACAGACTGGAAGAAGAGGATGACACTGAGGTTGAGACTAACAGCCAACTATCACGTGAAGTCACAGCATGGTGAGTGCCTGAACTGCCCTGACAGCAAAGGACTGAAAATAAAGGATGAAAGGGAGACAGATTACACGGGTGGCAGGGACAGAACCTGGTTGGAACAGAAGAGGAGAAATTGTGGGGAAGTTTTCAACTAAGACACACAAAGTATAAAGGCGGAGGCCCAGGTAAAGGAAAGAGATAGTTACTCAGTTTCAGCCACAGTGCCCCCTGCTTCTCATTCTACAGTTATCACCCTGCTACCTCACTGCATTATTCTAGTCCAGTGTTCTAGTTGTTTCTCACCCAAGGCTGGGCACCAGTACCATTAGACCCCAGGCCACACACCAAACCTACTGAAGAAGGACATGGAGGTTATTTTTTAAAAATCCCACTGGTGATTCTGATGTGCAGCCAGGGTTGGAACTCACTGGCCCAAGCAGAGTACAAAACCAGGATTGATTTCTTCTATTTTTTGGTAGAAGATTATTCCGGTCATTTTCCTTCTTAAAGAACAACTTTAGCATTTCCTTTACTGTGGGTCAGCTGGTAATAAATTCTCTTACTTTTTGTCTGAAAATGGCTTATTCTGAAAAGAATGACAGCCTTCCCCCCTCCCCCCAGCATTTAAAGATCTCATTATACTGTCTTCTAGCTGTCATTACTTCTACAAGAAATCAACAGTCTGTGTAATTGCCAAAGCTGGTACTAGAGTGATAGAGTAAGGCACTTGCCTTTGGTGTGAAACTGGACCCACTGCCACATTCCTACCAGAAACGTGCAGGTGGTCCAATTACTCCACATACTCACCAGCATTCAGTGTTCTAGTTTTAATTTGAGCCAATTCTTTTTCTTTTTTAAGATTTTATTTATTTATTCATGAAAGACAGACAGAGAGAGAGGTGGAGGGAGAAGCAGACTCCCCAAGGAGCACGGAGCCCAATGTGAGACACGATCTCAGGACCCTGGGATCGTGACCTGAGCCGAAGGCAGATGCTTAAACCAACTGAGCCACCCAGGAGCCCCAATTTGAGCCATTCTGATAGGTGTGTGCTGATACCTCACTGTGATTTTATTTTTTTGCATTTCTCTGATGGCTAATGATTTGAACATCTTTTCATGTGCTTATTTACCATCTGTATACCCTTTTTGTAAAATGTCTATTATATCTTTTGCCCATTTTCTAACTGAATTGTTTGTGCTCTTACTGTTGAGTTTTGAGACTTTTTTTTTTTTTTAAAGTAGGCTCCATGCCAAGCATGGAGTCCAATGTGGGGCCCAAGCCCATGACCCCAAGATCAAGACCTGAGCTGAGATCAAGAGTCAGATGCCCGAATGAGCCACCCAAGCGCCCCTAGAATTTTGTCCCTTGTATGTACTGTGCTTTTGGTATCAAGTCTACGAACTCTTTACCTAGCTCTAATTTCTAAAGATTTTCTATTTTTTTCCAAAAGTTTTATAACTTTACATTTTATACTTAAGTCCCTGATCCATTTTGAGTTAGTTTTTATGTAAGTTGTAATGTTTAGGCTGATGCCCAAGTACACCAGTACCACTTGTTGAAACTCCTCTACTGAACTGTTTCTGTACTTGTCAAAAATCAGTTGAGCCTATTTGTGAGGCTCTATTTCTGGAGTCTATCCTATTTCATTCACCTCTGTGTTTATGCCTCTGCCAATATCACCTGATGTAATTACTGTAACTATTACAGTAATCCTTAAGATAGAATAGAGTGATCACTCCCACTTTATTCTTCTTTGTCAAGACTGTTTTACCTATTCTAGGGTCTGGGCCTTTCCATGTAAGTTTTGGAATAAGTCTATGTGTACAAAAAAGCTTGCTGGGATTTTGACAGGAAATGCTTTATACTTATAGATCAATTTGAGGAAAACTAACATCTTTATTATGTTGAGTTTTTCGATGCATGAATACTTCATGTCTCTCTGCTGATTTAGGTCTTTTTAAATTAATTTCATCAGCATTTTATTTTTATTATTTTAATCACTTTTAGATGAAAGATATAAGTATATGTTAAGTATATACCCATGGATTTCATTTTCTTTAGGGGTGACTATAAGTGATATTGTTTTTAATTTCAGTTTCCACATGTTCATTGTTAGTATATGGATATACAGTTGATTTTTGTGTACTGATCTTTTATTGGGTGACTCTGCTGAACTTACTTATCAATTCTAAGAGTTGCTTTCTTTTTTGGGATTTTCCACATAGACAATTAGATTTCTTGCAAATAGGCATAGTTTTATTTCTTCCTTTTCAATATAGGCCTTTTATTTCTTTCTCTTGCCTTATAACAATGGCTAGAACCTCCAGTGCTATGAAAACAGATACCCTTGCCTTGTTTCTGATCAGAGGGGGTAGCATTCAATCTTTCACTATCAAGTATGATGTTATTAGTTGTAGGTGTCTGATATACGCTCTTTATCAAGTCAAGGTAATTCCCCTCTATTCCTAACTCATTGAGAGATTTTTGTCATGAATGAGTACTAGATCTTCTCAAACACTTTTTCTTGCATCAATTGATATGAAAATATGATTTTTCTTCCTTTGCCTATTAATATGGTAGATTACATGGATTGAGGTATTTTATTTTTTTTAAGACTTTATTTATGTATTTGACAGAGAGCGAGAGAGAGAAGGGGAGGGACAGAGCACAAGCAGGCAGAGCGGCAGGCAGAGGGAGAGGGAGAAGCAGGCTCCCCGCTGAGCAAGGACCCCACCCCCACCCCCACTTTGCGGGGCTTGACCCCAGGACCCTGGGATCATGACCTGAGCCGAAGGCAGACGCTTAACTGACTGAGCTACCCAGGTGCCCCTAGTATAGGTATTTTAAAGTCTGAGACTTTTAATGCCAGTATCTAAAACTCCTATGTGTCAGTTTTGTTCTCTGTTGTATCTACTAATTCAATTTTGCTGTTTTGGCTCTTTGTGTGCCTAGTTATTTTTATTTTGTGCCAAATATTACATTTATTACACTCTTGGTAGAAATAAGAGCTTCTTCCAAGGAGGCTTCTGCTAGACCTCAATTACTAGCAATCCAGAACCATCTTAATCCAATTTCAGAAACTAAAAGGATCTGAAACTAAACTGCACTCCTTGTGAGGGCCTGTCCACTTCACACTTACTCTTAAGGTCACACACTCAGGGTCTCACTCTAAAGTGAGGGGTTCACTCATTGGTAGACCATAGACTCTAATTCTTACCCTCCTAGCCCTGCAATGCTGTTAAAAGCACCTTGCTTCTTATAAGGTTGATTCCTCTGGAATTGGTAGACACCTTCAGCCCCAAACAATGGGTTCACCTCCCTTAGCCTCTGTCCTTACCTGGATCCTGCCATGGTAAGCCTTTACTATTTTATGGACTTTTTCATGCCTTCAAGCATGTTTTTAATATACTGTCCAGACTTACTCCTTCTCAGGAGGAGGGTTTTTGAGTTTGCAATAGCTAGAAACAGAAGTCCCCTATGACCTATTCGGATTATTTGATGAAAGTTGTGAACCCCCTTCCAGGAAAACTATCCATACCAGTAACATTTTAATATAATTTCATGGACTTTTCTGACACTCTGAAGCCCATTCATGAACTCCAGGTTTCAAAATCTTCAGTTAAAAGGCCAAATATAGGGCGCCTGGGTGGCTCAGATGGCTAAGCATCTGCTTTCGGCTCAGGTCATGATCCTGGGGTCCTGGGATCGAGTCCCGCATCGGGCTCCCTGCTCGGCGGGAAGCCTGCTTCTCTCTGCCTCTGCCTCTCTCTCTCTCTCCCTGTCTCTCATGAATAAATAAATAAAATCTTAAAAAAAAAAAAAGCCAAATATAGTAAAAAGAAAAAGGAACTGTATGGTAATCAGAGTCCGCAGGTACTGACTGTTTTCTTTGTGTTAGGCCTCATGCTAATAGAACAGCCCTATAATTATGCTTATTTTTTTGCACACACTCCTTATAGTCTCTGCAGGAAGCATGGCTTGTTGGTACTAAAGGTAGTGGGATGACTCTTGAGGCAAACCAGTGATGCACAGACAGGAGAACTTTCTACTGCTGCCACTGCTGTGATGCTGAACCCTGAGGAGCTACTAGGCAGAGGCCAGAATGTTTTTTGTCTAAATCTGCGCATGTTTTAAACTGATAGAGCCATCGAAAGAGACCTTCCTGGTGGGTGGAACAACATAGCAGAGATTCCCACAGGACCCCAAAACTGTAATGAAGTGGACAACAGTGACCGATTTCCAGAAGTCCCTAGGGGATAAGCCAATCTCAGCAAGGGAGATGTGGCCTACAAGCAAGAGTATGATCAGAGATTTGAGACTCAGACCCCTAGAATAGGCACATGGCTCCATGCCCGATGCCATGGCTATAGTCTGGTAGGCCTAGAGATGTTCTAAAGGCACCCAAAGCCAGCACTCACAGAAGTAAGACACGCTTCATGACCCCGGAGGAGCTAGGGCTGATGGAATTTCTAAAATGCTACCACACTTGACTGGAACTAAATGTTGAAGATATTAGGCAAAAAAGGGCTGTAGAGCAGAACAATGGTTCTCAATGGGACCAATCAAAACCCACTCCCCCCCCCCCCAAATTTGTGGCTCTACTAGCATAAGCTAGTCAAGGAAGACTAGAAATACATCTTCTGAGGGTGAACGGGCAGACACGACTTTCAAATGCCCTACTGAACTCTCAGGTATGTCAAACCTGCCCGTAGAGCCTAAATCTGCCTTACACATCAACACAAAGCATTTTTTGCATGTTTTGACATCCTCTGACTTCTCAAAAAATGTAATTTTCAATGTCTATAAGGGGAGATTTTGATGCATTTTAGTCAGAACTCTATCAGGAGTTGTCCATTGTTTTCGAAAATCATCTCCCAGAAGGCAAGGCCACTCATGGTATTTTTCTCACTGTCACATCACCTTCCTGTAACAGTCTACATTTGTGGCGGTCACATTCTCAGAGAACCTATGTGGAAATGCATACATCAGATTATTTATTATGTCTTCTAGGGTCATAATGTCGAAGCACTTACATTTTGAAATGTATATTATTTTATATATTTATCTTCATTTTATTTTTCTTTATATTATAGTAAAGGCAACATACTGATTTCTTTTTTTTTTAGGAAGAGTATTTATGAATTTCACTTCAGGATAGCTAAGGGGACATTATAAAATGTCTGTTCTAAAAAAACTGGTGTTGGGTCTGAAAGTGTTGAGAATTCTGCTATGTACCATTTTCTTTCTTTCTTTTTTTTTTTAAAGATTTTATTTATTCATTTGAGAGAGAGAGAATGAGAGAGAGCACATGAGAGGGGGGAGGGTCAGAGGGAGAAGCAGACTCCCCGCCGAGCAGGGAGCCCGATGCGGGACTCGATCCAGGGACTCCAGGATCACGACCTGAGCCGAAGGCAGTCGCTTAACCAACTGAGCCACCCAGGCGCCCACCATTTTCTTTAAAATAATCTGTACCACATACTCCACTCAGGCCACACTTTCCAAGTCCCTACATCCCTTAAGGTCCCTTTCCAGAATGTAGGCCTTTTACTTCTTTTTCTTGCCTGGTAACAGTAGCTAGAACTTACAGTGCTATGAGAACAGACATCCTTGTCTTGTTTCTGATCAAAGGGGGAAAACATTCAACCTTTCCCCATTAAATATGATGCGACTAGTTGTAGATACCTGGTACATGCTCTTGACAAAGAGCATGTACCAGGTATTTATCTATTTCTAACTCAATGAGAGATTTTTGTAATGAATGGGTGTTAGATTTAATCAAATGCTTTTTGCTGCATCATTTGACATGATAATGATTTATCACATGATAATGATTTTTCTTTTTTTGCTTTAAAAAAAATTTTTTTTATTTTTTAAGTAATTCTCTATACCCAAAGTGGGGCTCAAACCCACAACACTGAGATCATGCTCCACTGACTGCGCCAGCCAGGTGCCCCTTCTTTTGCATGTTAATATGGTAGATTACATGGTCCCTGGGTCTGAGTAAGCACTGACTGATGGCAGTCTGCCTCCTGGACAGTTTGCTCCAAGGACAGTGCCTCGGTTAGTTTGAGTACCACTGTATGTTCCACTTAGTGCAGGTAGGGACTGGTGCACACAGGCATGCCACTGGGAGAATGAAGGAGGGGGAGAACAGAGGAAAAACACTGTTAGAGGCCCCTGGTTTCCATTTTAAGGATGACCATCTTCCAGGGATGTGAAAGGTGAACATTCACCTTGGTACAATGGCTCTCTTGTTTAGATGAGACCTTTCCATACTTCTCCCGCAAAGTTTTATGTTACAAGAACCCTCTAAACGAGAGTGGACATCTATTAGGTAAAAAGCTTTCACAGCTCATGTGAGCTTTCTTTTTTTCTTAGGAAATACTTGTCTTGTTTTTAGGACGCTTTATACTAATTGGCATCTATCTACTCCATGTAGTATAGCCACTGATAATAATAGATATTTAGCATTTAAAAATGTTTTCTTCTTCTTTCTTTTGGTATAAATCTAAAGGATAAAATCTCTTATTTCTAAATTTTCATTGTCAAATCTTCAAAATTACAGACAAATGCAAACGGATGCTATCAGAAATATCAGTGAATATTTGGTGCTTGAATACCTGTGCAAATGAGTCACTATCAAGAGCTAATATAGTGTAGCAGGAATCCTGAATCTTGGACATTATCTCAGAGTGTGTGACACTTTGTAAACAGTCAAAAAATGTGCATTATAAAAAATATTAGCACTGCTGCTCCTCCACATGACACCTTTAAAATACAAAGGAGATCTACCTGGAAGCCAGAGTGGCTGTTTCACTTTCATAGAAGAGCAGCAAGATGTTCAGCGGAGTAACTTCACTTACCAAATGGGGGGGTTTTCAAGCAAATTCCTACATGTCTCATCTCATCTAAAATATGGAGATAATTTTACATGGCCTGGGGGTATCATGAGGTTGTGAGAATTAATTAAATGAGATATGGATTTGCTTTGAAATCCACAAAAGAGCATCAAAATCTAAAGTATTAATATAATTGTTATTTTCATTAGAAACTTACTATTTCTCAAGTAACCTACATGTATAATAAGGAGATCACATAGAAGTGGAAGATCATTTAAAAAAAAAAATAGGCACCTGGGTGGCTTAGTCGGTTGAGCGTCAGATTCTTGGTTTTGGCTCAGGTTGTGATCTCATGGGTCCTGGGATAGAGCCCCAGTCCAGCTCCGCGCTCATCGGAGAGTCTGCTGAGATTCTCTCCCTTTGCCCTTACCCCCACACGTACACATGGTCTCTCTCACTCTCTCTCAAATAAATAAATAAATCTTTAAAAATAAAATAAATAGCAATGTAAGGAATAAAAGGCATCTATTTTCACTTCAAGATATTTACCTAAAGAATAAGCCTGTCTCAATCATGAACATAATAGTCAAGTGTTCTTTTAGATTTAGACAATCAAAATGTACTCTCTAGAACAAGTCAGCTGAGATGATGCCAAGTTGTAAAGTGGTGTATTACATCTCCCAACAAGAAAGCAAATCCAGGGGCGCCCGGGTGGCTCAGTCATTAAGCATCTGCCTTTGGCTCAGGTCATGACCCCAGGGTCCTGGGATCGAGCCCCACATCAGGCTTCTTGCTCAGCGGGAAGCCTGCTTCTTCCTCTCCCACTCCCCCTGCTTGTGTTCCCTCTCTCGCTGTGTCTCTCTCTGTCAAATAAATAAATAAAATCTTTAAAAAAAAAAAAAAACAGAACGAAAATCCATACAATGCAATCTAGTACTATGCAATATAAAAACACAATTAAAAAGAGAGACCATTTTTGAAAACTTTTAACTATATAGTATTAAGCACTTTAGAATTGATTTTTAAAAATTGTATGTATTTTTAAATAAATTGTATGTATTTATGTATTTTTAAAAATGTATGTACGTATGTATTTTTAAATAAACTGTATGTATGTATGTATTTTGTAGGCTCCATACCCAGCATGGAGCCCAACGCAGGGCTTGAACCCACAACCTCAAGATCAAGACCTGAGCTGATAAAAGGAGTCTGATGCTTAACCGACTGAGCCACCCAGGCGCCCCTGGAATTGTTTGATTTGCTTCCTTTTTAAGCAACAAGCAAATGTTAACTTGCTAAAGTATTTTTTTCAAACAAGTCAAGAGGGAAAGAGTGGCATCTAACACACACCCTTGCACCCTCAACTCTCATGCATCCCAGCTCAGTGCAGGAAAAAGAAACGGTGCTGCTCCCGTGGCTCAGACCACACAACTCTCTAATGGAGCCGTTCCAAGGCGTGACGTTCCATTTGAAAGTCACTAACAAAATCTCTGGAAAGTTTAAAAAAAAAAAAAAAACAAGCCAGGGAACTGGAGGCCTGGTGAACCCTGAAGCCTGTGCTTATCTACACTCATGAAAAGTAATCACAGGTCCAGTCCAGTTCTGTCCCTCCTTCCGCATTCCCTTCAAAGCAATCCACTAACAAAATTGCTATTTCTGTTTTCAGTTAAAAAAAAAAAAAAAAGAAAAGAAAAGGATGAAGGAACAAAGATTCCATATAAACTAAATGTGGAAAGAAACCACATTTATGCCACCATGTAACAAGAACGACAATAGTTCTTAACTAATCCACATTGAAATCTGTTGGTTTAGCACCTAGTGATTTAAATTTGTTCCCTTTGCGTAAGAAACACCACACTCTAATATCAGCCAAGACACAGAAGGCCACCTACTTAGACAGTTGTAGACTTCTTTTTAAGTGATAGGTAATAGCAGGTTTAAAAGTTTCCAAGTTTAAAAAGATTTCCAGAAACCAAGTCCCTTAATATACTCCAAACCTCAGATTAGCAATGTTGCATTACTTTCTATAATAACATACACACCTACATTTTGCTTACTTAAAGAAGCGTTTGCAGCTGTACCATGTAATACAGAAGACAGATGGCTCTTGACACTATAATCTTGGAAGAAAACTGAAAAAATCAACTAGGTATTTGGCAGAACTCAACAAACAGCATAATAAGCTCATTCTCATGCAAATCACCTACAATGCCAAATAAAAAATTGCTGTATTAAGCTCAGAGGAGGAAAACTTCCTCCCCATCCATGTGACTGGAGACTAAATGGAAGACTTTAGGGGTGCTGCTGGCTATGAAAAGAATTGGGGAAACTCCCCCAGCAGAAGTGGGGATGTCTAAGCACAGAGGACGGGGTGTAATGGGAGAGAGGCTGGTCTGGATAAAGTGCCAGCTCTCCCAGCATGGGACAGAAGTTACACAACTTCCTATAGCTAGTGAATCAACCCCCACCATAAGTTACCAAGGCATACCCTTCGTTTCTGGAGGTACTTCAAAGACAAGCAATCACTTGTTCTAAAGATTTAAGATAATTCTAAAGAGAGGAGAAGGAGCCATATCAACTCTTACCTGTCTGTTTCCAATATAGAAGTTTGTTCCATAGGGCAGTTAGCCCCTTCCAAGTCAAAAGTAATCACCTTTTAAAGGATTAGTTACAAAGCAAGACAAACTAAAGAGAATAATAAAGGCAAAAATAGTGGTTATTTTGCCACTTTTTCTTTTTTAATCCCAAACTGTAATTCAATAGAAAAATAAAAATTATTAGGTAACTGAGGCAGATGTGGTTAGAAATATCTGAAGTACACCTAAGATTGATGTATATTATGCTTATTACAATTTCCATGGATTTTACAATTGCCATAGAATCATCTATGAAAGATGGCAATCTACAATGTTTGTTAAAAGCCATGTATTAAAATACAAATGGGTGCAGATTATGTCAAACTAGAAAGAGGTAGTTAAATAAGTAAAAGGGATCATAACTATGCAACCTATGGCGCCTTCTTAAATTTGTAAGAGGACATTGGACATTCTGCTTGATAGAACTTCATTTATAACAAGATACGTCACCGGTGCCTGGGTGGCTCAGTCAGTTAAGTGTCTGCCTTCGGCTCAGGTCATAATCCCAGAGTCCTGAGATCAAGTCCCACATGGGGCTCCCTGCTCAGCAGGGGGTCTGCTTCTCCCTCTCCTTCTGCCCCTCCCCACCTGCTTGTGCTCTCTCTCAAATAAATAATTTTTTAAAAAACAAAATAAAAAGATACATCATGAAAATATTCTGAAAATATAAAGTGGACAGTTAATTAAAACCTCATGGCCGCAGGCTAATTTCATATATTTCTAGGCTCATTTGGATCAGACTCTCAGAGAAGCCAACAGAATATTGATTTGAGAACCACATTAATAGTCCTAATATCTATAATAGCAATTCTTAGATTTTCTGGTCCTAGGACCCCAAAGAGATTCTGTTTATATATGTTTTATCTCTTAATATTTACAGTATTGGTAATCAAACCTCAGAAAAATTTATATTATCTATTAGTTCATTAGAGATAACAATAAACCCTTTACATGTAACAATATTATTTATGAAAAAGATATTTTCCAAAACAGAAAAATTTTGAGTACAGTGGCACAGTTTTACATTTTTTGCAAATCTCTTTAATGTCTAGCTTAATAAATGGTATCTGTGTTCTCTTATCTGCTGCTGCATTCAATCTATTGTGAAATGTTGTTTGGGTTCAATATTTGAAGAAAATCCAACATCACAAAGATAAAAAATTGGAAAGGACATGGCAGAACTCTTAGAGACCTGAGGATCCATGGACCACACTTTGAGAGTCACTAATCAATAATACAAAACACAATGATGAATATTTACACTTAGGGTGGAATGAGGGTAATACAGAACTGCAAATATCACCAGAAGCATATAAATACCATGTTGGTAATATGTCAATATGTTCCTTACAGACCAAAGATAAGGAAAGGAAATTAATTTCAAGAAGAGTAAGCTGAATACATGTAATAGTTTTAATTTCATTCAAAAAACCACAAAAAGTAATATGTAGCACCTTCAGTCTTCTAGTCTTCATATTACTTCTGTCTCTCATATTGCTAATATCTTTTTTATGAAAGGAATTCAAGGGGTTACATCTAAATAAACCCACGAATCTCTGTCACGAGGACATTATCAGCTTAATTACATACTGGTAACTGGGGAAATGTTCTGAGAGCACGTCTATGAATAGAAACCCGCTGAAGCTTCATTGGGTCTCATGCAGCCCACTCTGTGGGAACCACAACATGTGCCTGAAATGAGGCATTAAGAACTCTAAGGTGCATTTTCTGTGAAGGAGGGTTTACCCTGGTGTCTTAAGGCAAATTCTGATATCCATCAGGAAGCTCAGGGAAAGGGAGACTGAAGTCTCAGTCTAAGTATATGTTAACCGGTACTATTAAAATAAAAAATGTCAACATCCCTGCTTTTGATATGGTTACTAAACTCCAAATGGTAATTTCTCAAACCAAAACCAACCTGCCTCACCCCTACTCCATTTAAAATTAAATGTAATCCTTCAATTTATAGATGAAAGACTATTCCAAAAGAAAGTTAAATTCAGCATCGTTAAACTTGTCCCAGTTGCACCCAGACTCTCAAGTTCCAACTCCCTCTGCCAGAGGGTCCCACATCAAACACAGGATGGCTCCCCATAAACAGACTGTAACGTACCATAGAACAAAGGATGCCCAAAATAGCTTCAAAATACCAAAGGGGATTAGCCAGCAATTTTTTTCTTAAATTAAGCCGTTGTGATCTAAAGCTTGGCAAGTAGCATCAGAACAGAGAATTAGATTAGCTTTATCATAAATGAAAATGACTAAAGTATTTTGTAAGTGCTTTCATGAACAACAATAAAATTCTCCAAAAATCTACATATAACACTGGATTTTTTACAGGTATGACTTTAAAAGGAGGTTACTCTTGCTTTTGACAATGTCATTAAAAATTATAATCGTAGGCAATTTATTTATAATCAGTTTATGGGAAAAAAGTACAGTATAATATGACTTTATTAGGGACTATATCTTATGTAATATAATTTGAAAACTATTTTTTTTTTAAATCTCCTTTATATTACTTAATTATATATGTTAATATAAAATATTATAATGTCATGTTTTACTAAAAAATTGATGACTAGGAACAGCCTGTTTATAATTTTAAGCAATAAGACATTATTACCTTAAAGAAATCAATAGGGGTGGGCGCCTGGGTGGCTCAGTTGGTTGGGCGACTGCCTTCGGCTCAGGTCATGATCCTGGAGTCACAGGATCGAGTCCCGCATCGGGCTCCCTGCTTGGCAGGGAGTCTGCTTCTCCCTCCGACCCTCCCCCCTCTCCTGCTCTCTCTCTCTCATTCTCTCTCTCAAATAAATAAATAAAATCTTTAAAAAAAAAAAAAAAAGAAATAAAAAAAATTTTAAAAAGAAATCAATAGGGGTGAGGAGGTAAGGGTATACATTTGTAGTATTAACTGGTCTTTTATTAACATATCTGTATTTTTCCAAGTCTTTCTTTTAAAAATCACTCTTTTAGGGAGAAAAACGTTAAATCTTCAGATAATACATTATCATCTGTATACTTCATCATTTAAAATACCTCCTCCCCAGAAAAACTGACCAAAAGCTTTCATAAACTCCATAATTCTCATAGACAGAAACTAGTGACTTTGCATTTCCATCACTTGCTTCTTTTGTTAATATTCATAAACATTAAGGGCTAGAATAATAAAAGTTTCTAAAAGGGGAAACTGGATTACCAAAAATCAAAACAGGCCAGCAAAGACATATCTTAATAAGTAAGAAAAAACTTCGCAAATGATTCAGATTTTCATTCAGTCAAACAAACATCAAAAGATGTTTGGGGGAGGAGTTAAATGTTTTTAAATGAAATAAGGAAATAAATTGATTAAATTCATTTTACCAGGGCTTACTATGAGAAGTTGCTACCTTCTAATGGTCACAATATCCTATGGATCATTTTCAGCTTTTGTGCTGAAATACAATTTTGAACATACATATTTTCAGAGAAAAATTTTAAAAACCACTGGACAAGGAAGGCAACAGCATATGCAGGAAGGCTTCATCTGATAAAAGCAAACAATTTAAGCAATAAACATTTAGAGGAGGAGTCTAAAAAAAGAGGAGAGAAAGGGGAAAAGCAACCTAAAAAGAAATGCTATGCTTTCTCAAACTGAAAATCCTGAAAAGCCTGTGGAATGCTGTTTACTTGTGCTCTGCTCACAATCCCCCTCGCATGGGGACTGGACTGCCTGAGTTGTCTGCGGACCGTGACCACCCACACTACGGGAAGCACCGTGATTAAAGACAGTGCTGTAGTCCAGTATCTGCCAGCACAGTCTCTGCCACGCTGTAATTACTAAATTTGCAGTCTTCTTATAATCTGTTGCATGTGTTGTGGCAAGTCCCCTACATTGTCTAACAAGAAAACCACTGAACATGAATAGCAAGTTATTTTTAATGTGCACAAATAGCTAGAAAACTGGATACTTTTAATATTACACTTTCAACTTTCACAAAAATGGTTTAACTCACCATACATCTAACACTACCATGAAAACAGATATGCCCCTCCAAATTCCCTTTCAGTCCTCTTAAAGAAGATAACGGGCCCAAGTTAAATTTCTTAATAAGTAGCTAAGATATGGTTAAACATATACCAAGGAACAACTCACCCTTACATCAATCCCATGATTAAACACACAGAAGTATACTAAGGAATACAGGCATAAAATTCTGTAGGTTTATTCACCCCCAAACTTTTGTTTTCTATCAAAAATTTGCTTTCCATTCTGTCTAATTGTGTTCACAACAGTAATCTGGCTTTAAAGACATACTCTTCAAGGAGTATTATCACAGGTGGTGCTCAAATGTCAGTCAGGGCACCCTTGGCTCATCAACTTCCCTGACTCTACCCTCCCATCCTTGCTGAGGGAGCCGTCACCTAGGCACAGCAGGTCTTCTCTGTAGGAGCTAAGACAACACAAAGTTTTTTCTAGGGGTTCCTGGGTAACTCAGTCAGTTAAGCATCCATCCGACTCTTGATTTAGGCTCAGGGCATGATCTCAGGGTTGTGGGACTGAGCCCCACACAGGGCTCCGGGCTGGGCACTGGAGCCTGCTCGGGATTCTCTCTCTCTCTCTCTCTCTCTGCCCCTACCCCAGCTCCCACTCTCTAAATAAATAAATAAAAATACATATAAATAAATAAATAAATAAATAACAACCAACCAACCAAAAACCAAAGTTTTTCTAAAAGTCTTTTTTAAAAAGGACAAGTCAGCTCCACCAGAAATTAGCAGGCAGCCCTGCCCCCAAAGTAAAACCTCCAGACTTCTACCTAAACCCGTCTACATCAGGGCCCCTGCCTTGGGAGGGGTGTATGAATGAACTCACACAGACAGCTGGCCACGGCTTCTATCACTAAAACGGAAAGAAACCAAGAAGAATTAAAGAAAACAAAATAACCATAAGCATTTTTAAAATATCCTTTCTAGAAGCATAAAATCAAAACCACCAAAAAATCGTGACCCATCTCTGTAACGCTCCTGCCAAGACAAGCCTTTCATCTGGAGGACAGATGATAGACTCGTTTCCCTCTTCCTAGTGATCAAAGTCCTTGGAGATTATTTGCATAGGTTAAACAAGGAATGAGGATCCTTCTTTCCCAAACATACCTCAAAAAGCCATAAAATCCCCCAAAACCACAAGACCGAGACTGAGGAAACCAACTTTGAACTGTGCTGGCCTCCAGGAGACTTCACATTTCCATCTCTCTCCTTGGACATACGCTCCCATGGATTCCAGATGGCTCCACTACTCAGTGCTGGGGCAGGGACTACCTCTTTCTCACACAGGGTTACAACCTTCCCCTACCTACCTCATTATATACTTTACCTGTGGCAAAATGCTACACAGTAAAAAATGACACAAAGCTGTGTGAGCTATGACTTGATCTTACAACCAAAATGCAGTTTATGTTTAGAGGCTTAAGTTAACAAAATTTACCTTGTTCCAAAGAATGGGAAAACAAATACAAAGATGGATGGATGGATGGACAGATAGATATATCTATCTATATATATAGATATATCTATCTATCTATCTATCTATATAAAGTTATTCATTTAAATTAAATTCCTCTGGTTGATTCAGAGTTCCTTTTCGATGCTGTTTTAGAATTTTACTAATAGATTAGACTGCATTTATGTATGACACAAACAGCTCTGATTGCAGTCGAGCTCTTCATCTGGCTGTCTGGCTTTTCATCTCCAGCCTTGAATAAACTTTTCAGGGAGGAGGGAAGTGATTCAGAGAGGAGCAGCAGAGAGGAAAGTATTAAACTCTTTAAATGACTTGTGCTAACCCACAAGCCTTTTAAGAGAAAAATCACCCATATATGTCCTTTACTACATCACTGCCTTCTTTTTTTTTCTTTTGATTTTTATGGGTTTTTTTATTATGTTATGTTAATCACCATACATTACATCATTAGTTTTTGATGTAGTGTTCCATGATTCATTGTTTGTGCATAACACACAGTGCTCGATGCAGAACGTGCCCTCCTTAATACCCATCACCAGGCTAACCCATCCCCCCACCCTACATCACTGCCTTCTTACATGGCAGCCGTTTTCTTTTCTGACACAATTTCAAATTTAAGAAGTTTGCAATAGAGCCACACGTCTTGGGCTCATAAAGTTATTGTTCCTAGCCTACTTAGCTTAAAAAATAAAATGGGCATTAGAACTTACACATACTTTCAATATCTCATTTATACACATTACACAGAACACACTAAAATTCATACACATCTCCTGAATTTTAAAGTGCATGATTTATGGACACAGAGATAAAAGATTAAAGCGGATTATGAGCCTGTAAGTGTTTTCCTGTATTACATACTGGCTTCAGTATAAACTAGAACAAAAATAATACCTGCAACATTTGCAAATTGTTTTCTTTTTAAACAAGTACTCCAAAAAAATAAAAACTGTTCACTTAAATCTGGAGGTGATGGCATCATCATCATCATCGCTGTTGTCATAGATAAGAAAGCTGCTCAAGTTGCCAATGTGACTGGCCTGTGAGCACCAAGTTTATGGTAGGTGTGTGTACATGTACACACGTGTCCTATCCCCTGGAACCTATGTTACTTTACATGGCAAAAGGAAACTAAGGTTGCAGATGGAATTTAAGGTGCTAATCAGCTGAACTTAAGATAGGGAGATTACCCTGAATTACCCAGATGGGCTCCATATAATCATAAGGGTCCTTAAAAGTAAAAATAGGGGTGACTGGGTGGTTCAGTCGGTTAAGCATCTGCCTTCAGCTCAGATCATGATCCCAGAGTTCTGGGATTGAGCCCCGCATTGGGCTCCCTGCTCAGCGGGAAGCCTGCTTCTCCCACTCCCGCTCCCCCTGCTTGTGTTCCCTCTCTAGGTCTCTCTCCCTCTCTGTCAAATAAATAAATAAAATCTTAAAAAAAAAAAAAAGTAAAAATAGGAGGCAGAAGAGTGACAACAGAGAGAGATGGCAGTCTTGAGAAGGACTTGTTGGCTCTGAAGGCAGGGGAAGGGGCCACAAGCCAAAGAAACTGGGGTAGCCTCTAGAAGGTGGAAAAGGCAGGGAAATAGATTCTTTCCCAGAGCCTGCGTTCCACCTCGGTGGCTTACATGTGACTTTTGATCTTAGCTCAGGTGTTGATCTCAGAGCTCAAGCCCTGCACTGGGTTCCACACTGGGTGTGAAGCTTACTTTAAAAAAAAAAAAAAAAAAAAGGAATGCAGCTCTGCCGACACATGATTTTAGGCCAAAGAAACTCGTTTGGTCTTTGGACTTCCAGAACTGAAAGATAAAAAAATGTATCATTTAAGCCATTAAATTTGCAGTAATTTGCTAAAGCAGCAATAGGAAACTAACACACAGCTTATCAGTGCCAGGGCCAAGATTCAAATCCAGAGCTTTGGACTTGGTATTATTTGTTATGTCCCTTCGCATATAAATTATGATTTTTTTTTTAACCTCCAAATGTCAATGCATTTAAAATTACTTAAGCATGGACTAAAGGCCTTAATGGGATCATACATTACCTATCTGAAACTTAGCTAACTAGTAACTTCCACCCACACGGCTTGGTACTGGATGTAATCAAGAGATAAGTCCAAATCTCAGGATATTCCTAAGAAAGCCTCTTGAGTCTTTATTCAATGTCATTACATATAATTATATGTAATTAATTAATTAATTACATTAATTCTTATTATATTTAGATCAGATCTAAGGCACCATATTGGAAAGAATAATGTATTCTACAGGCAAGCACAGTGACATTAGGAATGGCAGTTAATGAGATATTAAAAATGTAAAAAGGAAAAAAAGAAATACCCATGTATTAATTAAAACAAAATACAATGTCTTAACTGCTGGGAGAAGTACCCATTTCAATAAATGCACCTCCATTTAAAATTCTGGGAGTCATCCTTGATATTCCCTTTTCCTCACCCCACCCCCACTTTTGTGAAATACAGTGCTGACACCTGTTGATTTTATTTCCAAAATGAATCTGAAATTCATCTGCTTCCCTCCATCACTTGATAACCATTCTGTTTCAAGCCCCCATACCCCTTTGCCTGGAATACTGCAACAACTCACTTCCACTCTCATCTGCTCCCACAGGCAGTCAGCTAAAGATTACAACCTCAAATTTATGTTTCTAGACATATATCCAGAGAAACTCCAGCACATATACATCAGGAGACATGTACAGACATTCAGAGCCATTCTGTTTTTAGAGCAAAAACCTAGAAATAAGGAAAATACTATTCAGTAGTGAAAATGAATGCACTATTACTACATGTACCAATGCAGATGAATCTCAAAAAACAAAAACAAAAAAACATTGAGCAAAACAAGTGGAAGAATATGTCATTTTATTTACATAAAATTCAAAAAGCATGAAAAATTATATGTTGTTTATGACTAAATCAATATGTAGTCAAACTATTTTTTATAAAGCAAGGCATATGATCATAAGAAGAAAATTCAAGATCAGAGATAATGGGATATGGAAGGGGGTTGAGTTGTATGGCTGACTTTGAACGTAATAATATTCTTTTGCTAATGCTGAATGGTAGATATAAGTGTTATTTATTATTCTTTAAATTCTACAATATACATGCTTTAAAAAAACAAGGGATGTTTCTATTAAAATGGTAAAAATAATTTTGAGGTTTAGAGGAATAAATCTTAATCTAATCAGAAACTCAGCATGACAACCTCAATGACAATAATAATAAACATTAAATGAGCATTTAACATCAAGCATTGCTCTTAAAACTTTACACACACACACATCATATATAATCATTTAATCCTCCCAAGGTGGCAAAATGATTTTCCCTTTGCAGATGGGAAACTGTATTTCTGAGAAGTTCTATGACTTGTCTAATACCAAACTAATAGGTGGCAGACCTGGGATTTAAACCCAAGCAGTTTGTTGCAGAGTGCCTGTGCCCAACCATTCCAAAACATGCAGTCTCATGCTATAATTCCTGTCTGATCTGATCCAGAGGCCCAACAATTTTTTTTTTAATTTTACAATCTTAAATTAACAAAGGACAATTATTACAGAACAAATACTCTTATTAAAGTATTTCATGTACATTCTGCAAACTCTTACTATTTATATGCTAATAGGGCAGGTTATAATAGAGCTTTGCAAACTGAAAATGTTAGCTATACAGAGGGCAAAGAGCATATTAATATATATGCTAATCTATAAAACTGACTTGTCAATTTCTTGAAACTTTATTAATCTGTTCAAAGGTTTTTATTTTTTATTTTTTAAAAGACTTTATTTATTTATTTGAGAGAGAGAATGAGAGAGAGCACATGAGAGGGGGGAGGGTCCGAGGGAGAAGCAGACTCCCTGCCGAGCAGGGAGCCCGATACGGGACTCGATCCAGGGACTCCAGGATCATGACCTGAGCCGAAGGCAGTCGCTTAACCAACTGAGCCACCCAGGCGCCCTGTTCAAAGGTTTTTAAAGCACTCCAGTTATCTTCAGGATTTCTAATCCTAGCAAGCTATTGCATTTATCTTCTTCCTTATAGAAAAAAAGGGAAACTAGAAAAAATGATTTCAGACATTTGACAAGAGGCAGCACCAAACTGCCTGATCCCTGAAAGTAGAAAAACCAATGAGGTGAGTCCTATGATCAGCCTGGCTTTCTGCCTGGATGCACTTTCTGAAGCATGGAGCAGGGAGAGCCGTTGCAAGCAGAGCACAGAAGTCTCACTGAGTTAAGGAGACTGATACTAGAGTTTGGAAAGACAAAGGCAGCTGGAATTTAAGGGTAAACAAGGGAGTTAGACAAAAAAAAACTCCAGAAATCAACATGGGGGTCGTGCCTTTGGTTGAATAATAATCCATGGATGTATATGGTGAAATTCCACAATGACAAACAAAAAACTGCCAGGGAGTGATAAGCTAAACAATTCCCAGATATCACAGAAGACTAGGAGACATTGGAATTCTGTGTTCAGGAAATCATCAGATACTCAGAAAGGGTCACATCTTAATAGCAGGGTCTATAGTTACTATAGACCTACCCCAACACAGTTTAAATTCAAGCCTGGAAGGGACTGACCTATCTTCAAGGATCATAAATGTCTGCCAAGATAAAACTAAACTAAAAAGACGACAACATAATCAAAACATTCAACAATGTAAACAGTCACAATATCTGGCATCAAACAAAAGGTTACTAGACATGCCTAGAAGGAGCAAAGTATGACACATAACCAAGAAGAAAATTAGTTTAAAGAAAGAAGCTGAAAATGACTGAGATGATGCAATTAGCAAGCAAAGACCTTAACAGGTATTTGTATATATTACAATTATATACGTTAAAGAAATTTATGAATATAACAAGGAAGGAAATGGGTGGTTAAAAAACACAGGCATACCAGGACGCCTCGCTGGCTCAGTTGGTAGAGCATGCAACTATTGATGTCGGGGTTGTGAATTCGAGCCCCACATTGGGCATATAGCTTACTTAAACAAACAAACAAAAAACAAACCCAAAAACCACAGGCATACCTTGAAGATATTGTGGGTTTGATTCCAAACCATTGCAATAAAGCAAATACCACAATAAAATGAGTTAAATTAATTTTTTGGTTTCCCAGTGCATATAAAAATCACATTTACACCATGCTGTAATCTATTAAATGTGCAATAGCATTAGCTCTAAAAAAAATAATGTACATGCCTTAATTTTAAAATACTTTATTGCTAAAAATACTAACCATCATCTGAACTTTCAGCAAGCCATAATCTTTTTGCTTGTGGAGGGTCTTGCCTTGATATTGACGGCTGCTGACTGATCTGGGTGGTAGATGCTGAAGGATGGGGTGCCTGTGCCAATTTCTTAAACTAAGACAACAATAAAGTGTGCTGCATCAACTGACTCTTGCTTTCATGAACAAATTCTCTGTAGCATGTAATGCTGCTTGATAGCATTTCGCCCATAGCAGAACTTTCAAAACTGGAGCCAATCCTCTGCTTTATCAACTAAGTTTATGTAATATTTGAAACCCTCTGTGGTCATTTCAATAATCTTCACAGCATCTTCACTAGATTAGATCTCAAGGAACCACTTTCTTTGCTCACCTATAAAATGCAACCAACCCCTCTTCAAGTTTTATCATGAGATTGTGCCATTCAGTCACATCTCCAGGTTCCACTTCTCATTCTAGCTCTCTTACTATTCCTACCACATCTGCAGTGACTTACTCCACTGAAGTCATTAACCCCTCAAAGTCATCCATGAGGGCTGAAATCAACTTCCAAATTCCTGTTAATGTTGATATTTTGACCTCTTCTCATAAATCATGAATATACTTAATGGTATCTAGAATGGTGAATACTTTCCAGAAGGTTTTCAATTGACTTTGTCCAGATCCATTAGAGGAATCACTGGCTCTGGCAGCTATAGCATTATGAAATGTATTTCTTAAATAATAAGACTTGAAAACTGAAATGACTCCTTGATCCACAAGCTACAGAATGGATATTGTGTTCACAGGAATTAAAACATTAATCTCACTGTACATCTCCATCAGGGCTCTTGGGTGAACAGGTGTATTGTCCATGAGCAGTAATGTTTTGAAAGGAATCTTTGTTTTTCTGAGCAGTAGGTCTCAAAAGTGGGCTTAAAATATTCAGTAAACCATATTGTAAACAGATCTCTGTCACCAGGCTTTGTTGTTCCATTTACAGAGCATAGACAGAGCAGATTTAGCATAATTCTTAAGGGTCCTAGGATTTTTGGAATGCTAAATGAGCACTGGCTCCAACTTCAAGTCACCAGCTGCACTAGCCCTTAACAAGAGATTCAAGCCTGTCCTTTGAAGCCAGGCATTGACTTCTCTCTACCTATTAAAGTCCTAGATGGCATTTTCATCCAACAGAAGGAAGTCTACACTGAAAATTTGTTAAGTGTACCTACCTTCAAAAATTATCTTTGTTAGGTGTGCCTGGGTGGCTCAGTCAGTTAAGCATCTATCTTTGGCTCAGGTCATGATCCCAGGTCATGATCCCAGCCCCGCAACGGGCTCCCTGCTCAGCTGGGTGTCTGCTTGTCCCTCTCCCTTTGCCTCTCCCCCCTGTTCCTGCTCTCTCTCTCTCAAATAAATAAATAATCTCTTTAAAAAAATAGTAATTATCTTTTCTAGACCTTCTAGATAACTTGCTGCAGCTTCTACATCAGCACTTGCTGCTTCAGCTTGCACTTTTAAGTTATGAATATGGCATCTTTCTCTAAACCTCATGGACAAACCAACCTGTTAGTTTCAAACTTTTCTTCCTCACTTCTCTCTGCTGTCATAGAACTAAAGAGAGTTAGGGCCTTCCCTACTCTGTATTAGGCTTTGGCTTAAGGGAATGTTGTGGCTGGTTTGATCTTCTGTCCAAACCAATAAAACTTTCTCCATATCAGTAATAAGGCTGTTTCACTTTTCTTATCACGTGTGTGTTCGCTGGAGTAGCATTTTTAATTTCCTTCAAGAACTTTTCCTTTGCATTCACAACTTGGCTATCAGGTGCAAGAGGCCTAACTTTTGGTTTATCCCAGCTTTTGACATGCCTTTCTCACTAAGCTTAATCATTTCTAGTTTCTGATTTAAAGTGAAAGACATGTGACTCTTCTTTTCACATGAGCACTGCTATTGTAGGGTTACTAATTGGCCTAATTTCAATATTGTTGTGTCTCAGGCAATAGGGAGGCCCAAGGTGAGGAAGAAAGATGGGGAGTGGCTGGTCATTGGAGTACCACTTTATCTATTAAGTTCAGTATCTGATATGGGCACAGTTCATGGAGCCCCAAAACAATTACAGTAATACCACCAAAGGTTAGTGATCACAGATCACCATAACAAATATAATAGCAATGAAAAAGTATGAAATCTTGCAAGAATTACCAAATGTGACCAAAAAAACAATAAGGAAGCAAATACTATTGAGAAATAGTATTTAAGTAGTGTTTAAATTAATAAAGCAGAATAAACAGTGCAAAAGAAAGATCACTAAACTAAAAGACATAGCAACTGAAACTATCCAAAATGAAGCAGACAGAGAGAAGATAGGATAACATATGACAAGAATCTCAATGACCTTTGGGACTTGTTAATATATATACATATATGTATCTGGAATCCTCAAAAAGAAGCAAAGGACAGAGTAAGTATTTAAAGAAATGATGGCTGAACTTTTTCTAAATTTGATAAAAACTATAAACGCACAAATACAGGAAGCTCAAAAGATCCCAACTATGATGAACACAAAGAAAACCATACCACGATACATACTAATCAATTTTCTGAAAACCTGTGATGAAGAAAAAAAAAAAAATCTTAGAAGCAGCCAGGGGGGGAAAGACATAGACGAATATAAAGATAAAAATGACAATAGCCTTCTCAAAACTATACAACACAGTCACTCGAATTACATCTTTAAAATACCAAAGGACAGGGGCGCCTGGGTGGCTCAGTCGTTAAGCGTCTGCCTTCGGCTCAGGTCATGATCCCAGAGTCCTGGGATAGAGTCCCACATCGGGCTCCCTGCTCAGCGGGAAGCCTGCTTCTCCCTCTCCCACTCCCCCTGCTTGTGTTCCTGCTCTCACTGTCTCTCTCTCTGTCAAATAAATAAATAAAATCTTTAAAAAAAAAAAAATACCAAAGGACAAACAACCCACCAAAACAGAATTCTATATTCAGTGAAAATGTCATTCAAGCATGAAGATGAAACGAAACCTCTTTCAGACAAACAAAAGTGGAGAGAATTCTCAACAGCAGACATGTAAATCCACCCTATGTTAAAAGAAGTTTTTCAAGAGAAAAGAAAATGTTATGAAATGGAAATGAGCATCTACACAAAGAAATAAGAGTTCTGACGATAGCAAATATATGTGTTAATATAAAAGATTGTTTCCTTACTTTTCATTTTTGTTAAAAAAAAAAAATAACTGACTCCTTAAAGCAAAATTAATGACAATGTATTGTGGGTTTATAAAATTTTCATAAATAAAATCTACCATTAATAATAAACAAAAGCTGGGAGAAAAGAAATGGATATAAATTGCTGTAACATTCTAATATTATACACATACATACTATACATATATACTATACTTTAAGGTAATATAAATACTCTTATGATACAAAATATGAGTATTATAAATCTTAGAGCTGTGTTGCCCCATACAGTAGCCACTAGCCACCTGTGGCAAATTGAAATTTAAAACATGACTTGTCTGAATTGAGAATTGTTATAAATAAGTTATATTCTGAATTTCAGTGAGTTACTATAGAGATAAAGAATGAAGTATCTCATTTTTAAATATTGACTACATGTTGAAATAATAACTGGTTGTATTATGTAAAATAAAAACTTTTTAAGATTTTATTTATTTATTTGAGAGAGAGAGAGTACACATTCATGAGACAGCATAATCGGGGAGAGGGGCGGGGGGGAGGGGCAGAGGGAGAGGGAGAAGCAGACTCCCCACTGAGCAGGGAATCTGGCGTTGGGCTTGATCCCAGGACCTTGGGATCACGACCTGAGCCGAAGGCAGATGCTTAACCCACTGAGCCACCCAGGTGCCCCAAATAAAATATTTTTATAATTAATTTCACCTGTTTAACTTTTTAATGTGGCTACTGGAAAATTAAATACATAATTATGGCTCACATTATATTTCTAATAAATAGTGCTGTGCTACAGCAACCACTATAAGATAAAAAAGTATAGCTATTAAACTAAAGTAGAGATGAAATGGAATAGCAAAAATAAATTTTTTTTTAAAGTTAGGAGTATAGGAAAAATAATGAAGAACAAATGAGAAAAACAAGAAAACAAGAAAAAGATACTAGATGTGGCAGTCTTTTTTATTTTTTTTTTATGTGGCAGTCTTAAAACATGGTCCTAAATATCTTTGATACTCTTCACATTGAGAGGTGGGGTTTCTGTCTTTTTCCCTTGAATCTGGGTAGGGGCTTGTGCTTCCTACTACTTTAGCGAGTGCGGTAAGTGTCACTCTGTGATTTCTGAGAAAAGGTTACAAAGAAGAGGCAGCTTCTACCTGGTTCTTTTAGACATTTTCTTGAAACCCAGCCACCATGCTGTGAGGAAGCCAAAAAGCCCGACATAGAGGCCACAGGTAGGGGGTTCCAGCCAATAGCCCTAGCTGAGGTGCTAGCTAACAGCCATCATCAACCACCATTAATGGAGTAAGCCTTGAGATGATTCCAGCCCCAAATCATTCCATCACTACTAGCATTCAAATCTCCCCATCCAAGGCCCCTGACGTTGAGAAGCAGAGCAAGCCATCCCCAATATGTCCTTTCTGAGCTCCTGACTGATAGAATCCAAAAAGGCATTAAAATGATTAATTTTATGTCACTAATTTTGGGATGGTTTGTGACTTAGCAATAGCAACAAATACAAAATATTTAAACCCAGCACATCAGTAATCACATTAAGTAGAAATATTTAAACATTCCATGAAAAGGCAGCAGCTGTCAGACTGGATAAAAACCAAGAACCAATTATATGTTACCTACAAGAAACCCACTTTAAAAAGTCATATTAGGTTAAAAGTAAAAGGATGAAAAGGATATACCATGCAAACACTAACCAGAAAAAAGCTAGGGTGTTGACGAACCATGAGAGACTATGGACTCTGAAAAACAAACTGAGGGTTCTAGAGGGGAGGGGGGTGGGAGGATGGGTTAGCTTGGTGATGGGTATTAAAGAGGGCACGTTCTGCATGGAGCACTGGGTGTTATATGCAAACAATGAATCATGGCACACTACATCAAAAACTAATGATGTAAATGTATGGTGATTAACATAACATAAAAAAAAAAAGCTAGGGTATTTTTTTGTTTTTCATTCTAATATCAAAGTATACTTCAGAACAAAGATTATTACCAGGAAACAAAAGAGTCACTTCATTAATAATAAAAGAGTTGATTCATCAAAGATGTCACAATTTTAAACATGCTTACACCCAATAACAAAGCTTCCAAAATAAATGAAACCAAAAAAATGACAAAATTGAAAATAGAAATGGATAACTCAAAATTATAACTGCAGACTTCAACATACATCATCTATCAGTTAGTAACTGGTAGAAAACAGAAAATCAGTAAGGCTGATTTGAACAAAAGACTTGAACAACAGTGTTATAGGGAGATAATTCTCTATTAGTCTCTTGCATTTCTGCACATTTTGTGAGCCAAAGCAGTGGCTGCCTTTGCGTCATACTATCTTTTCAAGGATGCTTCTATAACAAACAGTTTTGGAAGAGAGAGGTAGGGTCTCAATCAGAAGCAAAGGGCAGGTTTGTTTACTGTATAATATAATGTTTTCCTTCAGGGTAAAATGAAGTTTGTCTGCCATCTATTATAGATTTGACTACTCCCAAGCTGAAGGTTTTTCAGATATGACTCATACCCATCTATGAACAGTATTTACCTGGAACTCTCTGCATCTCCCATAGAAAACAGGGGACACAGGGAATAGACACATACATCAAAGTCATACTGTTTACTGTATTATAATAAAGCCCTTTGTTTCTACCAGCAGGCATTAAAACATGACAGACTAACGTCCTGGCATGCAAGGAGGAAAGAAATCTCAGAACTTCACAGTCTTCAACAACTATTAACCATGTTGAACTAACCCACATCTACGGAATACTCCATCCAGTTACTTTCAACTTAATGTGGAAGTCACCATGACAGATCAAACTCAGAGCCATAAAACACATCTCAGAGAATTGAAAGGAACTAAAATAATACAAATATTTTCTCAGACACATCAGAATTAAATTATACATCACTAAAAGAAATATGAAAAATCCTCACATATTTGAGAATTAAGCAAAACATTTCAAAATAACCAGAATCAAAGAAAAAATTATGAGAGAAAATTAGGAAATATTTTGCAGAAAATGAAAACATAATGTCCCCAAATTCAAGAGAAGCAACTAAAGCAGCAATTAAAGGGTAATTTATAGCTTTAAGTTTTATGTTTCAAATGAAGAAAGGTCTCAGATCAAGTAAGTTCCAGCTTAAGAGTCAGGAAGAAAATATCCCAAGTAAATCCAAAATAAGAAGAAAGGAAATAACAAATATAAAGGCAGAAATAAAAGAAATAGAAAAATGCACAAACAAGAGATAAAAATCAATGAGGACCAAGATGGGTTCTTTTTAAAAACTTAGTAAATTTGTCAAACTCTAGTCATGGCAAAAGGGGAGAAGATGCAAGTCCAAAAAAAAAAAAAAAAAGATCCAAGTTCTAATGTCAGAAGTGAAAGTGAGGACATCCTACAGATATTAAAAGCATTATAAAAAACATTATGTCGGGGCGCCTGGGTGGCTCAGTCGTTAAGCGTCTGCCTTCGGCTCAGGTCATGACCCCAGGGTCCTGGGATCGAGCCCCGCATCGAGCTCCCTGCTCAGCGGGAAGCCTGCTTCTCCCTCTCCCACTCCCTCTGCTTGTGTTCCCTCTCTCGCTGTGTCTCTCTGTCAAATAAATAAAATCTTAAAAAAAACAAAACAAAACATTATGTCAACAAAGGTGCAATGGATAAATTCCTTAAAAGGCAAAAATTACTAAAACTGACTCAAGAAGAAATAGAAAATCTTAACAGAATTCACCTATTAAAGAAATTGATCCCTATCCAGCTGAATTCCTGAGACCAGACAAAATCCAGGTCTCCTATTCCTCCGCCATCTTGCTCCGCCACTCTACCTATTAAAGAAATTGAACCAATAATTTAAAAACTTCCCAGAAAAAACATTTCAGGACCAGATAGTTTCATTAGTGACATTAAGCAAACATTTAAGAAAAAAAAAATCCTACATTCACTTAGAAAATAAAGGTGAATTTCCCTGATATCAAAGCCAACAAAGGCATTATTGGAAAACTAGAGACCAATATTCCACATGAACATGGATGCAAAAATTTTAACAAAATTTATTTTTAAAAAGATTAATTAATTAATTAGAGAGGGAGAAAGAGCACAGGGGGTAGGGGCAGAGGGGGGGAGAGAGAGAGAGAGAGAATCCCAAGCAGACTCCATGCTGAGCCCAATGCAGAGTTCGATCCCACTACCCTGAGACCATGACCTGAGCCAAAATCAAGAGTTGGACACTAAATGACTGAGCCATCCAGGTGTCCCTTGTCAAAATTTTAGCAGTAGAAAGCAACAATACATAAAAAGGATAATACCACATTACTAAATGGGGTTTATCCCAGTAATGAGAGGTGGGGTTAACAACCTAAATTGCAATAAATGCTATATTGACTATATGAGCATTGATAGTATAAAGGAGAAAAATCATATGATTATTTCAACTAATACATAAAAATCAATATTCAATATTTGATGGTGTAATGTCAGCAAAATAGCAGACTAGAAAGTCTCAAGCCCTCATTCCTCCAATAGAAATATCAAGAAAACAACCATAGACTGACTAAAACAACTTTGCAGGAACTCTGAAAAGCAGTCAAGGATTTGCAGCAACCAATCAAACACCCAATCAAGAAAAAGCCACACTCAAAACAGTATGAAATTGCCCTTGTCCATCCCTTCCCCCCATGCAGCTCAGAAGGAAGGGGCCCAATTTCTAGTTTCCGCCCTCCTAACAACAGAAAAAGAGTGAAACTTGTTTGTAATATTAAGGCCTGCCTGTAGCCTGCCCAAGGAACTGCTTTCTCTATTGCCTGACTCGGAGCTCAGATGCAAATGGTGGCAGTTTGGATTTCAGGCCTGAAGTCAGAGAAGGCAGTGGTGAGTACTGCAGTGTGCAAAAACTATAGGGGATGGGATACCGGCAGACACCTGGGGGTAAGATTATAGGCAAAGAAAAACAATAGAACACCCAACACCCTATAAAGAGGCAGGAAGGAGACTCATTAAAAAATTAGGATATTTTAGTGCTTGCTTCAACTGCACATATAAAAAAAATTAGGGTATTTCAAAGAAGCCATGTATACAGAAAACTTGGAAAAAGAAAACATACAGGCCCAGAAAAAAGTGCACCCAGAAGAGGCCTGAGAAAACCTTAAGCCTTTATGCCAGGCTAACTAGGACAATTTTCTCTCATGCAGGGCAAACCTGTAAAGATTGAGAAAATTGGCTTTTTAAATAACAAATTTTCAACAAATATAACCAGGCATGCAAAGAAAAAGGGAAATATGAACTATTCAAAGGAACAATATAAATCTCCAGAGTGATCCTAAAAAAACGCAGACTTTGGACTTCCTATAAAAAAACATAAAGCTGTCTTAAATATGCTCAAGGAGCTAAGGAAAAACACAGAGAACTAAAGAAAATCAGAAAAATTACATATGAACAAAATGAGCATATCAATATAGAAATAAAAATGTCTTTAAAAACAACAAAACAGAAACTCTAGAGCTCAAAAACAGAACAAAATTGAAAAATTCATTGAAGGGATTCAATAGTGGGTCAAACCAGCAGAAGGAAGAATACTGAATTTAAGGAGAGGTCATCTGAAATTTTCCTTTGAATCAAAGGAACAACAACAAAAAGAATGAAGAAAGTAAAGAAAGCCTATGGGATTTATGAAATCCATTAAGAACACCAGTATATTCATTATGGGAGTCCCAGAAAGGGACAAGTGAGAGAAACAGGCATAGAAGTTATCTGAAAAAATAATGGTCAAAAACTTCCCAGATCTGAGGAAGGAACTGGACATCCAAATTCAAGAAACTTAAAGGACTCCAACTAGAATGAACCAAAAGAGGTCTACATTGAGATATATTATCAAACTGTCAAAAGTCAAATACAAAGAGAAACTTGACAGCAGGAAGAAAAAAGCAACTCATCACAAATAAGGAAGCCCCCGTAAGATTATAAATGGGTTACTCGGCAGAAACACTGCAGGCCAGAAGGGAATGGATGGTATATTCAAAGTGCTGAAGAAAAAATTGCTAACAAAGATTACTATATCTGGCACAAATGTCCTTCAGAAATGAAGGAGAAATTAAGACCTTCCCAGATAAATGAAAGTGAAGGGAATTCATTACCACGAGACCTACCATACAAGAAATGCTACAGAGAGTCCTTCAAGTTAAAAAGAAAAGATGCTACACAGAAACTCAAAACCATATGAAAATATAAAGTTATGCAATAAAGTTAAATATACTGACATTACGAAGTCATGTATTATTGTAACTGAGGTGTGTATATCCATTTTAATTCTTTTAGGAAATTTAAAAGACAGAAGCATAAAAAATAAATCTAAGTTAATGGGTACACAATACATAAAGATGTAATCTGTGACATCTATTTCATAAAGTAAAGAGGCAGAGTTATAATTTCTGTACGTGATTGAAGTTGAGCTGGTATCAATTTAAAAAAGACTCAACAAAGAAAATACCTAAAGAATCTGAACTAAAGGGAATCAAAACATGTCACTACAAAAAATCAACTAAACAGAGGAGGAAATAAGGGAGGAAATAAGGAACAAAAACTTATGACATCCAACAAAAACATAATGACAATAATAAGTCCTTCCTGTAATTACTATAAATGTAAATAGAATAAACTCTACAATCTAAAGACAAAGATTAGCAGAATGGGTTAAAATAAAAACAAAAATAAACAACAGATCTAACTATATGCTGTCTACAGTGAACTCACTTTAGATCTAAGGACATGCATAGATTGAAAGTAAAAGAATAGAAAAAATATTTCACGCAAACAATAAGCAAAAGAGGGTAGAGTTGGACAGACCACATTAGACAATAAAGACTTTAAGTCAAAAACTAATACAAGAATCAAAGGACATGATATAATGATAAATGTGCCAATTCATCAAAACATATAACTATAAACATACATGTACCGAATATTAGGCTCCTAAATATATGAAGCAAGCAAACACTGACAGAATTTAAGGGAAAAAGAGACAGCTCTACAGTAAGAGTAAAGACTCCAGTATCCCACTTCCAATAATAGACAAAATAACCAAAGATAAAAGCAATAAAGAAACACAGGACTTAAAAAAATACTATAGACTAACTGGGCCTAAGAGACATATAAAAAATACCCTACCCAACAATAGCAGATTACACACTTTTCTCAAATGTACATACACTATTTTCCAGGATAGACCATATGTTAGGCTACAAAACAAGTCTCAATAAACTATAAAAGACTGAAGTCATACAAAGTATTTTTTCCTATCATAATCCAACAAAATTAGATGACAATGGTAGAAGAAATACTACAAAATCCACAAATAATGTGGAAATTAAACACCACACTCTTTTTAAAAAAAAACACACTCTTAAACAACCAGTAGTTCAAATAAGAAATCACAAGGAAATTAGAAAACATCTTGAGACAAAAAAATAAAAATAAAAACAAAACATATGAAAACTTACAGGATATAGCAAAAGAAATGGTAATAAGGAAATATATAGCTGTAAATATTTATATTAAAAAGAAGGATAGTAACAAGCTGACTTTAAACCTCAAGATAGAAAAAGAGGGGGCACCTGCATGGCTCAGTCGGTTCAGTGTCCAACTCTTGATTTCAGCTCAGATCATGATCTCAGGGTTGTGGGATCGAGACTCACCTGTCATGGAATCAAGCCTCACGTGGGGCTCCACGCTCAGTGAGGAATTTGCTTCTTGCCCTCTCCCGCTGCCCCTCCCAACACACATGTGCACACTCACTCTCTCTCTCTAAAATAAATAAATCTTAAAAAAAGAAACTAGAAAAAGAGGAACTAACTCAGAGTTGCCAGAAGGAAGGAAATAATAAACATTAGAGTAAACAGAAGAGAATAGAAAAACAATAGACAAATATCAATGAAACCTAGAGTTTGCTCTATGAAAAAAATACAGAACAAAAAGTGACAAATGTTTACAATGCTTGAATGAGAAAGAGAGACAGAGAGAGAGCAAAGACTCAACACAGTAAGAAATGAAACAGAAGACATGTGACAGAAATAAAAAGGATTATAAGAGTGCTCTAAACAACTATATACCAACAAATTGGATAATCTAGATAAAACAAACAAATCCCTACAACAAGACTGAATCGTGAAGAAATGAAAAACCAAACAAACCTATAACTAGTAAAAAGATTGGATAAGTAATCAAAAACCTCCCAACAAAGAAAAGCCCCAGACCAGAGGGCTTCACTGGACAATTCTAACAAATATTTAAAGAAGAGTTAACATCAATCCTTCCCAATCACTTCCAAAAAATTAAAGAGGAGAGAACTACATCATTCTATGAGGACCAGTATTATCCTGACACCAAATCCAGATAAAGACACTTCAAAAAAACTATAGACCAATATCTCTGATGAATACTGATACAAAGATCTTCAACAAAATACTAGCAAATCGATCTCAGCAACACATTAAAAGATTATGACCAAGACTAAGTAGAATGTGTTCCTCAAATGCAAAGATGATTCATCATATGAAAATAAATCAATGAAATAAATCATATTAACAGAATGATGGAAAAAAACACACATGATCATGTGAATTGATACAGGAAACCTATCTGATAAAATTCAATACTCTTTAATGATAAAAACACTCAACAAACTAGAAATATAAGAACACTATCTGATAATAAAGACCATATGTGAAAAGTCCACAGCTAACATTATACTCAAAGATGAAAAACTGAAAGCTTTCCCCCAAACACAAGGAGAAAAGCAAGAATGCCCTCTCTTGTCACCTCTTTTCAACATAGAACTGAAAGCTCTACCCAGGGCAATTAAGTAATAAAGAGAAATAAAAGCTATCCAAACTTGAGTAGTAAAATTATTTCTGTTCAAAGATGACATGATGTTATATGTGGAAAACCCTAAAGATTCTAACAAAAACAAAAAAAAACAAAGAGCAAAAACAAAACAAACCCTGTTAGAACTAATAAATGAATTCAGCAAAGTTGCAGGATAGAAAGTCAACATGGAAAATCAATTGTGTTTCTCATTACATGAACAATAATCACCCAAAAAGGAATTAAGAAAACAATGCCATTTACAGTAGCATCAAAAAGAATAAAATACTTAGGAATAAACTTAGCAAAAAGAAGGAAGACTTATAAACTAAAAACTACAACACAGTGCTGGAAGAAATTAAAGAAGATGCCAATAAATGAAAAGGCATCCCTTATTCATGGGTTGGAAGACTTACTATTATTGCCAATACTACCCAAAACCACCTACAAATTCAACGCAATCCCTATCAAAATCCCAATGTTTTTCACAAAACTAGAAAATCTACCCACAATTCAAAAGGACTCTCAAGGGTCTCTAAATAGCCAACACAATCTTGAAAGTGAACAAAGCAGAGGTCTCACACTTCCTGATTATAAAATCTACTACAACTATGCAGTAATCATCTGGTGCTATGAAACAGACTAATGGAACAGACTAGAAAGCCCAGAAATAAACTCTTGCATATATATTCAAATGGGGAAAGGGCAATCTTTTCCACAAATGGTGTTGGAAAAATTGGATATCCACATGCAAAAAAAAAAACCCCTGCAGTTGGACCCTTACCTTACACCATATACAAAAGTTAACTGAAAAAAAGATCAAAATTCCAAATTTAAGGCCCCAAACTACAAAATCATTAGAAGAAAAGATTGAGGAAAAGCTTCATGACATTGTATTTGGCAATGATTTCTTAAATATGACACCAAAACACAGACAACAACAACAAATAGATAATCTGTACCTCATTAAAAAATTTAAATTTGTTCTGTGCAACAAATGACACTATCAACATAGTAAAACACAACCACATAATAGGAGAAAATATCTATAAATCATATATCTGATAAGGGGTCAACATTCAGAATATATAAAGAATTCTTAAAACTCATTAACAACAAAACAAAACAAGCTGGTTAAAAAATGGGCAGAAACTTGAACAGACATTTCTCTAAAGGTTTATAAATGGCCAATAAGCACATGAAATCGCTAGGGAATTGAAAATGCAAAACCACAATGAGAAACCACTTTTTACCCATTAGAATGGCTATTATTAAAAAGAAGCAAACAGAAAATAAGTGTTGGGAGGCTCTGGAGAAAGTGAAATCCTCATACACTGCTGATGGAAATATAAAATACTCCAGACAATATGAAAAACAGTATGGGAGGGCAGGCACCTGCATGGCTGAGTCGGTTAAGCATCTGCCTTGGGCTCAGGTCATGATCCCAGGGTGCTGGGATCGAGTTCCACTTCAGGCTCCATGCTCAGCGGGGAGTCTGCTTCTCCCTCTCCACCTCCCCTCTGCTCGTACTTTCTCTCTCACTCTCACGCTCTCTCAAATAAATAAATAAAATCTTAAAAAAAAAAAAAAAAGAGAAAAACAGTATGGTAGTACCCCCCCAAAAATTAAGAGTATTACCACATGATCCAGCACTTCCATTTCTGGGTACATATCCAAAAGAACTGAAAGCAGATAGTCACAAGTATTTCTACACCCATGTTCACAGCAGCATTATTTATAATATATAAAAGGTGGAAGCAGCCAAAATGTCTCTTGACAGTCAAAGGACAAACAAAATGTAGTATATACATACAGTGGAATATTACCCACCCTTAAAAACGTAAGGAAATTCTAACACATATCACAACCTTGAAGACATATGGTGAATGAAATAAGCCAGTCACAAAAGGACAAATATTGTATGATACCACTTATATGAGAAACCTAGAGTAGTCAAATTCATGCAGACAGAAAGTAGAATGGTGGTTACCTGGGACTGGGCAGGTGGGTGGGGAATGTGGAGTTATTATTCAATGGATACAAAGTTCCAGTTTTGCAAGATGAAAAAATTTCTTTTTTTTTTTTAAAGATTTTATTTATTTATTTGAGAGAGAGAATGAGAGACAGAGAGCACGAGAGGGAAGAGGGTCAGAGGGAGAAGCAGACCCCCCGCCGAGCAGGGTGCCCGATGCGGGACTCGATCCAGGGACTCCAGGATCATGACCTGAGCCGAAGGCAGTCGCTTAACCAACTGAGCCACCCAGGCGCCCAAGATGAAAAAATTTCTAAAGAGGGATGGTACTGATGTTGCACATTTATGCAACTGAACTGTACACTTTAATATGGTTAAAATGGGGGGCGCCTGGCTGGCTCAGTCAATAGACATGTGACTCTTGATCTCAGGGTTTTAAGTTTGAACCCTACATTGGGTGAAGAGATTACCTAAAAAATAAAATCTTTCAGAAAAAAATATGGTTAAAATGGTAAACTTTGTTATGTATATTTTACCACAGTTTTTAAAAATTAAAATGAAAAATAAAAAAATATTCAACATTCATTTATCATAAAAACTTTCAATGAATTATCAATACAAGGGAATTCCCTCAACTTTATAAAGAACATCTATGGAAAACCCACTTAAAGTCATGTTAATACTAGGGGTTCCTGGGTGGCTCAGTTGGTTCACCATCTGCCTTTGGCTCAGGTCATGATCTCAGGGTCCTGGGATCGAGCCCCGTATCAGGCTCTCTGTTCAGTGGGGAGTCTGCTTCTCCCTCTGTGCTCTCCCTCTTTCTCTCTCTCTCAAATAAATAAATAAAATCTTAAAAAAGAAATAGTCATGCTAATACTGAAAGTCTAAATGCTTTCCCCCTAAGATGAGGAAACAGGGGAGGTGTCTGCTCTCAAAGCATGTATTCGACATTGTACTGAAGGATTTGCAAGTTCAATTAAACAGGAAAAAAAAATTAAGGGCATGTAGATGGGGAAGTAAAAATTAAAATATGATTATGTACAAAATCCTAAAGAATCTATGAAAAGCTGGTAAGTTTAGCAAGGCCCCAAGATACTAAGTCAATAAACAAAAGTATGTTTCTACGTATTGGCCATAAAAGACTGTAAATTAAATAATAAGCATTCAAAAACATAAAATACTTAGATATAAATTTAACAAAATATGTGCAAGAAATGTACACTATAGACTTGCAGGAAAGATGGTAGACTAAGAGGATCATAAGATCATAATGACCCATGGACACAACTAGGTAACACCCACATCAGTGTAAATAACCCAGAATACAATTCAAAGACTGGCAGAACAGACTCTTCTTCATAGCTAAATGTAGTGAAGAGGCATACTGAAGAGGGTAGGAAGAGCAGAGATGCAGCTGGGAGACAAAGACAACCATGGGATATCTGCAGGAGCGACACAGGGGGCACAGAGTGGGGAGAGGAGCAGATCCCCGCCAGACACAGCAGGCACAGGAGACCCTGTGGGGGTCTTCATCTTCCCAGGGGGAAGATGAATCCCCATATCATTTGGCTTTGAAAGCCGGAGGGGCCTAACAAGTGACAGGGCTTAACGGGTGGAACTTTAAAATTCAGCAGGTTTGACTCTGGGAGAGCCAGAAGGGCGGAGTTCCTGCTTAAAGAGACAACACAACAAACATCCTCACTGAGATACAGCATAGAAGCAACAGTTTGAAAAACACCTGGAGTATACGGGAAGGAGATATATTTACTAATCTTGAAGTGTATGCTGGAGGGACAAGGATCTTTGAAAGACCTCTCCAAGGATAAAAGAGCTGGTGGGCACCATTTCCCTCCCACACACCCCCCCCCCCCACCCCCCCCCGGGCTAGATACTTGGAAATCTGTGGGAACCAGCATAGCACCAATACTCCCTACCTAGATTGCTAACAGCAAGCCCCACCGCCACATGGATTCCTCTTTGGACTCACCCTCTCCATCTTGGCCATGGCAAGAGTTTTTCTCGGTGGCTGCAGGTCCCCTCCCACAGTGGATCATCACAACCTTGCTGGCAGCACACACCCTGCCCTGCATTCTCCTATGGACCCACCCCCTCCAACCTGCCAGGAGTTGGCAGGATTTTTCCTAGGCAGCTATAGGTCCCCACCCAGAACAGACCACAACGACCTTGCTGGCACCTAACACTCTGTCCCTGCATTTTCCTATGGACTTGCCCCCTCCAATATGCCCCTGGCTGCAGACCACTCAAAGCAATTCCACAAGCCTGGCAGTGACCAAGCACCCCGTACAGGGGTCAGCACCACTCCAAAGTGACTCCTGCCCCAGAAAGGGGGGAAGATAGCCACATACACCAGTCCAATTGCAGATTCAGGAGTGGGATGGGGGCAGATATAAGATCTGACTGTAGGCCCCGCCCACCAATAAAAGCTTCTCAAAGGACAACACAGGGAAAGAATGCTACAGTTTGGTGCTACTGCATCTCTGACAAATACCTGGTATGATTAAACTCAAGCCCAAGGCAACCCCAGACAGGCCCACTAACAGAGGGACCAAACCCTGCCTACAACAGGCAAAGAGAGCCATTGTAGATGACTGGACTGAATGCAAATGCAGATCAGCCACAACAACAGGGTGTGTACAACACACACAGGAAACACCCCTGAAGTGCCAGGTTGTGATAAAGAGGGGACACTGCACTACAGGACCTCTTCTTCATAAAGCCACTATTTTCGAGAATAGAAGACATAACTGAATTTCCTAATACATAAACAGAGAGTTAAACAAAAAGAAGAGACAGAGGAATGTGTCCCAAATGAAAAAAAACAAGGCAAAAATCACAAGAGAGCTAAACAAAATGGAGATAAGTAATATACCTAATAGAGAATTTAAAGTAATGGTCATAAAGGTACTCACTGGATTTGAAAAAAGTGGAGGAGCCAAGGGAAACCCTCAACAAAGAGAAAGAAAACATAAAAAGAACCAAACACAGATGAAGAACTCAATAAATGAAATTAAAAATACACTGGATGGAATAAACAGTAGATTAAAGGAAGCAGAAGAACTAATCAGTCACTTGGAAGACAGAGTAATGTAAAATGATCCAGCTGAAGAGGACAGAGAAAAAGATAATAAAAAATGAAAATAGACAAGGAGAATTCAGAGACACCATCAAATGTAATAACATTCGCATTATAGGGATCTCAGATGGAGAATAGAGAGAAAAGGGGAAGGAAATAAAATTTAGGGGAAGGAAACAGAAATCCAGATCTAGGAGGCACTGAGGGCCCCCCAACAAAATCAACCTAAGAAGGTCCACATCAAGACACTATGTAATTTTTTTTTTTAAAGATTTTTATTTATTTATTTGAGACAGAGAGAATGAGAGAGACAGAGAGCACATGAGAGGGGAGAGGGTCAGAGGGAGAAGCAGACTCCCTGCCAAGCAGGGAGCCCGATGCGGGACTCGATCCAGGGACTCCAGGATCATGACCTGAGCCGAAGGCAGTCGCTTAACCAGCTGAGCCACCCAGGCGCCCAAGACATTATGTAATTAAAATGGCAAAAAATAGTGATAAAGAGAATTTTAAAAGAAGCAAGAGAAAAGAAAACAGTTACATGCAAAGGAAACCCCATAAGGCTATCAGCTGATTGTTCAGCAGAAACAATGCAAGAAAGAAGGTAGTGACACAATATATTCAAAATATCAAACAAACATACAAAGAAACACAAAAAACAAAACAAAACAAAACCTGCAACCAAGAATACTCTATCTGGCAAGGCTATATCATTCAGGATAGAAGGAGAGATAAAGAGTTCCCAACAAAAAAGTTAGAGGAATTCAAACCAGCCACACAAGAAATGTTAGAGAGGACTCTGAGTGGAAATAAAAAGACTGTAAGTAGGAGTAAGAAAAGTAGGAAGCATAAAACCAGTAAAATTAAGTATATCTATAAAAAAAAAAAAGTCAAGGGATTTACATAATAAAAGGATACAAAATATGACACCATATACCTAAAGCATGGGGTGGGAGGAGCAAAGAATGCGTTCAAACTTTAAGCTACCATCAGCTTAATATAAACTATTATATGCATAAGATGTTATATGTAAACCTAATGGTAACCACAAATCAAAACTGGTAATAATATGCAAAACATAAACAGAAAGGAATCTAAGAATATCATTAAAAAAAGCCAGCAAACTGTAAGAAAAAAGAGCACGAGAAGAAAGGAACAGAGAAGAACCACAAAAACAACCATAAACAAGTAAAAAGTGGCAATAAGTATATACCTATCAATAATTTCTTTGGATGTAAATAGACTAACCACTCCAATCAAAACACAAAGAGTGACAGAATGGATAAAAAAGATAGACTTGCAGAATGGCTAAAATTAACAAGTCAGGAAATGACAGATGTTGGCAAGGATGCAGAGAAAGGGGAACGCTCCTACACTGTTGGTGGGAATGCAAGCTGGTGCAGCCACTCTGGAAAACAGTATGGAGGTTCCTCAAAAAGTTGAAAATAGAGCTACCATATGACCCAGCAATTGCACTACTGGGTATTTACCCCAAAGATACAAATGCAGTGATCCGAAGGGGTACACACCCCAATGTTTATAGCAGCAATGTCCACAATGGAAAGAGCCAAGATGTCCATCGACAGATGAATGGACAAAGAAGATGTGGTATATATATATACAATGGAATATCATGCAGCCATCAAAAAAAAAAAAAAAAAAGAAATCTTGCCATTTGCACTAACATGGTTGGTACTGGAGGGTATTATGCTGAGCGAAATAAGTCAATCAGAGAAAGACAAGTATCATATGATCTCACTGATATGAGGAATTCTTCATCTCAGGAAACAAACTGAGGGTTGCTGGAGTGGTGGGGGGTGGGAGGGATGGGGTGGCTGGATGATAGACATTGGGGAGGGTATGTCCTAGAGTGAGCACTGTGAATTGTGTAAGACTGATGAATCACAGACCTGTACCTCTGAAACAAATAATACGTTAAAAAAAGAAGAAGAAGATAGTAGGAAGGGAAAAATGAAGGGGGGGAAATTGGAGGGGGAGACAAATCATGAGAGACTATGGACTCTGAGAAACAAACTGAGGGTTTTAGAGGGGAGGGGGGTGAGGGGATGGGTTAGCCCAGTGATGGGTATTAAGGAGGGCACATATTGCATGGAGCACTGGGTGTTATATGCAAACAATGAATCATGGAACACTGTATCAAAAACTAATGATGTAATGTATGATGACTAATGTAACATAATAAAATAAAATTAAAAAAAAAAAGCTAGATTTGTCTACATACTGCCTGCAAGAGACTAATTTCAGACCTAAAGACACATGTAGACTAACAGTGAGGGGATGGAAAAGCATTTATTACACAAATGAAAGTGGAAAATAAAAAAAGCTGAGTAGCAATACTTACTTTGGACAAAACAGACTAAAACAAAGACTGTGGGGTGCCTGGGTGGCTTAGGCGGTTAAACGTCCTACTCTTGATTTCAGCTCAGGTCATGATCTCAGGGTCATGAGATTGAGCCTTGCATCAGGCTCCCCACTCAGCAGGGAGTCTGCTTGAGATTCTTTCCCTCTGCCCTTCCCCCGGCTTGCGCTCTCTCCCTCTCAAATGAATCTTAAAAAAAAAAAAAAAAGACTGTAACAAAAGACAAAGAATGACACTATAAAATCATAAAAAGATTCCTTCATGATAAAAATTCTCTTTAGACGTAACTTAATAATTAGGCCATATATGAAAAACCCACAGCTAACATCGTAGTCAATGGTGAAAACTGAGAGCTTTTCCCTTGAGACCAGGAACAAGACAAGGATGCCCACTCTCATCACTTATTCAATATAGCACTAGAAATCCTAGCCAGAGCAATCAGACAAGAAAAAGAAATAAGTGGCATCCAAATCGGTAAGGAAGAAGTAAAACTTTCAATATTTGCAGATGACATGATATTATATATAGAAAACCTAGGAAGTCTACCAAAAAACTACTACAACTGATAAATGAATTCAGTACAGTTACAGGATAAAAACCGATTATACAGGAATCAGTTACATTTCTATACACTAATAATGAAGTACCAGAAAGAGAAATTAAGAAAACAATCCCATTTACAATTACACCAAAAATAATAAAATACCTAGGAGTAAGCATAACCAAGGAAGTGAAGGACATGTACTCTGAAAACTATAAAATACTGATGAAAGAAACTGAACATAATATGAATAAATGGAAAGATTTTCCAGGCTCATGGATTGGAATAACAAATACTGTTAAAATGTCCATTCTACCCAAAGCAATCTATGTAAATATTTAATGCAATCCCTATGAAAATACCAAAAGCATTTTTCATAGAACTTGAAAAAATAATCCTAAAATTTGTATGGAACCACAAAAGACCATGAATAGCCAAAACAATTTTGAAAAAGAACAAAATTGGAGGTATCAAAATCCCAGATCTCAAGTTATACTACAAAGCTGCAGTAATCAAAACACTATGATACTGGCACAAAAACAGACACAGATCAATGGAACAGAAGACAGAGTCCAGAAATAAACCCACAATTATATGGTCAATTAACCTTCAACAAAGGGGGTAAGAATATGCAATGGGAAAACAGTCTCTTCCACAAATGATACTGAGAAAACTCGGCAGCTACATGCAAAAGAATGAAAGCGGACCACAAAAACAAAACAAAACAAAATCCAACCTCAAAATGGATTAAGGACCTAAATGTGAGACCTGAAACCATAAAAATCCTAGAGGAGACCACAGGCAATAATTTCTTTGACATCAGCTGTACTATCATTTTTCTGGATCTATCTCCTGAGGCAAGGGAAACAAAAGCAAAAATAAACTGTTGGGACTACATCAAAATAAAAAGCTTCTGCACAACAAAGGAAACAATCAACAAAACTAAAAGGCAACCTACTAAATGGGAGAAGATATTTGCAAATGACCTATCTGGTAAAGGGTTAATATCCAAAATATATAAAGAATGTATACAACTAAATACACACACAAAAAACAAATAATCCAATTAAAAAATGGACAGAAGACATGAACAGACAGAAATGTCTATTTCTCCAAAGACAAATAAATGACCAACAGATACATGAAAGATGCTTAACATCACTAATCATCAGGGAAATGCAAATCAAAACTACAAGATATCATCTCACACAGTCAGATGGATAAATCAAAATACAAGAAAAACAAGTATTGGCTAGAATGTAAAGGGAAGCCTCGTGTACTGTTGGTGGGAATGCGAACTGGTACAGCCACTATGAAAAACTATATGTAGTTTTCTCAAAAATTAAAAACAGAACTACTATATGATCCAATCATTCCATTACAGGTATTTAGCCAAAAAATATGAGAAAACATTAATTCAAAAAGATATATGCACTCCTATGTTTACTGCAGCATTATTTATAATAGCTAAATTACGGAAACAACCTGTGTCCACCAGTAGATGAATGGATAAGGAAGAAATTGTACATATGCACAATGGAATATTACTTAGCCAAAAAGAAGAATGAAATCTTGCCATTTGCAACAACATGAATAGATCTAGAGGGTACAATGCTAAGTGAAGTAAGACAGAGAAAGACAAATACTGTATGATTTCACTCATATGTGGAATTTAAGAAACAAAACAAATGACCAAAGGAAAAAAGAGACAAACCAAAAACCAGACTCAACTATAGAGAACAAACTGATGGTTACCAGAGGGGAGATGGGTTGGTGGATGCATGAAATAGGTAAAGGGGATTAAGAATATAGTTATCATGATGAGCACTGAGTAATGTATAGAATTGTTGAATCACTGTATTATACATTTGAAACTAACACAACACTGTATGTTAACTAAATAATTAAAATAAAAAATAAAAACTTTTCAAATTTTAAGAATTAAAAAAAGAAATGTATACTATAAACTGCAAAATACTGATGAGAGAAGTTAAAGAAATACAAATAAATGGATGCCTAGGGGTGCCTGGGTGGCTCAGTCAGTTAAGTGTCTGCCTTCGGCTCAGGTCATGATGGCAGGGTTCTGGGATCGAGCCCCGCATCAGGCTCCCTGCTCAGCGGGGAGTCTGCTTGCCCCTCTTACCCCTGCTTGTGCTTTCTCTCTCTTGCACTCGCTCTGTTCTCTCTCAAATAAATAAATAAATAAAAATCTTTTTAAAATTAAAAAATTTAAAAAAAATAAACGGGCGGCTATACTATGCTCCTGAGTTGAAACACTTAATATTGATTGGTAAGATGTCAATTCTCAAATTGATCTAGAGATTCCAATCAGAAACTCCTCAAACATTTTTGAAAAAACTGATAAAAAATATATCTGGAATAACTAGATCTCAATTTAGAAGAAACAAACCTCTACCTTTGCCTCAAATCCATATAAAAAAGTTAACTCAAAGTAGATCATGTATCTAAATGTAAATAGAAGCTAGCACTATAAAACTTTTGGAAGAAAACACAGAGAAAATCTTTATAAACTTGGTATAAGCAAAAAATTTCTGAAGACACAAAAAGTTTGAATCATAAAGAAAAAAATGGACAAATATAGATTTCACCAAAATTTAAAACTTATGTACCTTGTAGTATATTATTAAGAAAAGGAAAAGGCAGGGTGCCTGGGTGGCTCAGTCGGTTAAGCATCTGCCTTTGGCTCAGGGTCATGATCCCAGGGTCGTGGGATCAAGCCCTGCGTCGGGCTCCCTGCTCAGAGGGGAGCCTCCTTCTCCCTCTCCCACTCCCTCTGCTTGTGCTCTCTTGCTCTCTGTCAAATAAATAAATAAAATCTTAAAAAAAAAAAAAGAAAAGGCAAGCCACAGATGGAGTGAATATTCTCTCTCTCTCTGTATATATATAAAAATATATGTATAATATAATTATCTGGCAAAGGAACAGTATTTAAAATATTTTTTTAAAAGCACTCTTACATTACACTCTTACATAAGATGGCAATATTTTTAGGAAGCAATTTTTTAATAAGTAAAATACCTGAACAGACACTTCACAAAAGAAACTATAAGCACATGAAAAGATGCCTTAACATCAAATCATGAGGGAAATTCATATTAAAACCACAAAAGAAGACAGCTATACAACCGTGAGAATGACTAAAACAAAAACACACTAGTATACTAAGTGTTGGTGAATAAGTGGAGCTATTGGAGCTCTCATGCATCGCTGGTGAGAATGTGAACCATTTGGCAGCATCTTATAATGTTATGTATAAATGTATCACACAATCCAGCAATTCCAATCCTAAGCATTTATCCATGAGAAATTAAAACATGACTATGCAACTCTTATACAAGTATGTTCACAGCAACTTATTCATAATAGCCAAAAATCAGAAACAATCTAAATTGCTATCAACACATAAATGGATAAACAAAACGATGTGTTGATACAAGGGAATACTCAATAATAAAAAGGAATCAACTACTCAGATAAGCTACAACATGGAAAAATCTCAAAAAAATTATGCTGGATGAAAGAAGCCAGACAGAAAAATCAATACTATATTATTCTGTTTATATCAAATAATAGAAAAGAGAAAAGCAAATCTGTGGATTACAGAAAACAGATCAGTAGTTGACTAAGGCCAGGGTTGAGAGAGTGACAGATTGTAAAAGGGCAATACAGAACTTTTTGTGATGACAGAAATGTTTTATTTCTTGATTGTGGTGGTGGTCAGAAGGATGTATACATTTGTCAAAACTATCAAACTATACACTTTAAAAGGATACGTTTTACTGTATGGAAAATTTGCCTCAATAAAGTTGATTTTTAAAAATATAATGTTACAACCACAATACATTATCATAATTTGATGAAATAAAAGCATACAAATTAAAAGAAATATTAAAAGGAAAAATTCACCCAGATACCACTATCCTAACAAAGTTTTTCCATTTCTGCTTGTAATCTTAGTTAGTGCATATATATTTTGCACAGCTGTTATTGTTTTGTATAAATAATTTTACATCCAACTTTTTATTTATGTTATACACATTTTTCACATTATTTCATAGGCTATACAAAATGACATTACATTTCTTGAAGTAGATTTGCTATAAAAAAGTAGATACACTATAATTTAGTTATCCATTAGTCTTTTTTTTTTAAGATTTTATTTATTTGCGAGAGAGACACTGAGAGACAGAGAGCATGAGAGGGAGGAGGGTCAGAGGGAGAAGCAGACTCCCTGCTAAGCAGGAAGCCTGATGTGGGACTCGATCCCGGGACTCCAGGATCATGACCTGAGCCAAAGGCAGTCGCTTAACCAACTGAGCCACCCAGGTGCCCAGTTATCCACTAGTCTTTAGACCATTTGCATTGCTTCTCATTTTTTCCAATTATAAAAATTATTATAATGAACATCATATATAAAAATCCTTTTTTAATTTGAATACTATTTAGAATAAACTCCCAGGAATCATGGCTAACCTTCTTTTCTTTTTCACTTTAGAAATTACATATTAGTTGGCTAGGACTGCTGTAACAAAGTACCACAAACTGAGTGGCTTAAACCACAGAAATTTATTGTCTCAGGGTTCTGGATACTAGAGTTCTGAGATCAAGGGGTCATCAGAATTGGTAGTGTCCTGACAATTTTTGGCATTCCTTGCCTGGCACCCCAATCTCTGCTTTCATATTCACATGGCATTCTGCCTTTGTTCGTGTCTGTGTCCAAATGTTCCCTTCTTATAAGGACACCAGTCACACTGGATTAGGGGGCCACCCTACTTCAGCTGACTTCATCATTTTAACTAATCAATTCACTTGCAAAGATCCTATCTACAAATAAGATCACATTCTAAGGTTCTGAGATTTAGGACTTGAACATATGAATTTAGGGGGAACACAATTCAACCCAAAACAGAAGTTATACTTGTTATTAAAAACTCAAAAAGCAGAAATAAAATATAATGAAACGGTAAAGGCCCTTCTCAGTCTCTACTTTCCACAGAAGTAATAGCTATTAACCCCTTAACTATTCTAACATTTGAATGACACCTTGGCTTCCCATAAAGGCATTTGTTGTTCCTGATGTACCACAGACTAAATCTAGCATGCATTTTGAGTTCAGTAGAAATGGTAGAGGGGTCATCTCTGAACACCTAAACATTTGAACTTTCTTTTTTCTCACTTGAAGGATCTCTGCAGGGTCCCTAGGACATCTCAGAATCCTAAGAATCACAGATTCCAGAGCTAAAAAGCCTTAGAGATAGACTGGCTTAAGTTTAGCTGGCAGCAATGTATTTTTTGAGTGGCTTTAAAGTCACAACTAGGTCCAAAATGGTCTGCCACTTACTAGCTAGTAAATTACTTCTCTAAATCTAAATTCTCTTATCTATAACACAGGGTATTGATACCTGCCTTCATGGAGTTGTGAATATTTAATAAGATAATTCATCTAAAACACATACTAAACATTCAATTAACAGTAACACTATCCATTAAAGTTTCTTTAAATTTTTAAAATTGTGATTAAAAACACATAACATGAAATTTACCATCTTAATCATTTTTAAATATACAGTTCAGTAGTGTTAAGAATATTCACATTATTGTGCAACAGATCTCTAGAACGTTTCTTCTTGCAAAACTGAACTCTATACCCATTAAACAAATCCCTTTCCCCTTCTCCTCCGGCCCCTGTTCTACTCTGTTTCCATGAATTTGACCACTTTAGATATCACATGTAAATAGAATCATTAGTATTCTCCTTTTTTTAAGATATAGAAATGATGTATGTAACTTCTATAATATCTCACTAATAGAGCCAGAAGAGATCTGGATTTTGTGATTCTTAAAAGAGTGACCCAGCTGAGGTGTTTTTTTCTTTCTTTTTTTTTTTAGTTCCAGTTGAGCTACAAAAGCTCCCTGATAGCCAGCATTCTTTTAAGTACTGCTTATGTCAACCACAGAGTAAAGGACTATTTAAACCACAAAGCCTTTAAAAGACCTGGAAATCAAGATTTATGGATTTGAATATGCCTGGTTCTTTTGCCATGCTGCTAATTTATAGAAACTCCAATGTTGTCAATATTAAACAGAACCAGATCTGATAGGAACAACAGTCAAACTAAGATAAAGTATAACAATCTCTAGGTCAAAGAGAGTAAACCAGTTATAGTTGCCAGCTTATAATGCCTGGATCCTGGGAGGGAGGGATGTCAGCCCCCTAAAGAAATGCACATGTGGTCTGGGAAACAACTGAACTTCAAAACAGATGTAGAGATCATGTCACCACATGTAGTGCAGACATCCACATGGCCCTCAATGGTGGCTATTCAGTATGAAATACCTCCACTATAGACATTACTGTTTAAATTTACTTTTCACAGGGATTTATCCTCAAAATAGCCCACGGAGCACTCCCCAGGCAATTCAGATTGAAATACAGTGAGCCTATGTCTTAGAAACATATATTACACCTGTAACACACAGACCTAAAAATTCCCGTTTACTCCAGACTGAGGTTGGGGCACAACAGGAGAACTGGGTGAAGGGGTTGAAATAAGAAGACTGCGAGTTATAGAAGGGGATCTGGTCAATGTTCTATTAACAAAGCCAAGTCAATTAAAGTTATAGTTTAATGGAAAAGCCAACATGATCATAAAACAAAAATAAAACAAAATAAACATAAAACATAAAACAGGTCATCCGGAGAACATCACCAAACATCTCAAACATCCTGTTCCTAATTGGCAATAAATGTCTTGGTCTGGCCTATTTGAGCAGTGGCAACTTACTAAAAAACAATCTGATACAATTTAGAATTAGAATAAGCAGAAATCCACCTAAATGAAATAAAGAAAAACCTAGTCAAGAACACCAATGGTATCTCATTTTGTCCTCTCAGAAGAAGCAAATGTTTATTCCAGGAAGTTCAATAATAAGTTCAGTGTCTTCACATTAATGACTCAGGAGACAGTTACCACTCCCCAAAACATGCACATACAAAGACATAAACATTCACAATTCAACTTCATGTGTAGCATGAATTGCTGATTACATTGAATGGATGTAAAATACTTGGGAATGAGAATAGCAGTGTTTGCACATTTTCTAGAACCCTGCAAAATACTAAATACCATACTTCTATTGCAAAACTATGAAATCTTGAGGAGACTTTATCAGGCTAAATAAGAGCACGATATTTAGTAAGGCAGATGCTATTTCATGGAGTTACTGAAGTACCCGCTGAATTGGGTAGCCTACTACTAGATACCACTGCCCTAGCACAGTATGGCAGACAGCTTCAGTGGTTTCCAAAAGCCATGGGGAAAACACATTTACAAAACTATAAAGAAATTTTCTATGCTTTCCCATTTTCCCAGACAGTTTTTTATTCAATAACAGACAAGAAAAGGAAGAGGACTCAATTTGCATTATATTCCCTGAGTTATGGTCCCAGGAATGTAAAGGGAACCCAAAAGGCAGTGAGAAAACAGGGTCTCTGCATTCCACTGTTCTGGAAGATGGCACAGAAGACGAATATGGGACAGCTGCTGGGCTGACCTGATCTCCTCCTCCTTCCTCTTGTACTTTCTTACTTGGCTTATTTTAGGGACTCTGCCCTCTTCCCCTTACATTTCTCAGTGAATGGTACTACCATCCACCATGATGCTCAAGTCAAAAACCTAGGAGTTCTCTCTTAGAGGGAAACAAATTGCCTGTCCTCATGTTTCCAGAGAAGACAGACTGTCCACCCCACTCCCCAGGAGGGAAAAGCAGAAAAGGAATGGTTTTGGTATCTGTGAAGGATGTTGTGAAGTCACATCCATATCATCATTAGCCCTCTCTGCCTTGCTCAAGATCATACCTCCTTCCCTCAGTGGCCACATTCCAATGACTGATGGAAGCAGAGGCATAAGGGCCCAGCCCTCCTGTCCCAAAGCAGGAAAGCTCTGAAGGGTCCCCCATCTCTGTCCCTGTACGCACAGCAGAAGTTTCCACTGAGACTGCACTGTAGCTGAGCTTCTCAACTCTGCACAATCCTGTGTCCTTCCTATCCCCTCGACAGCTGTCACTCCCTGCACATTATCTCCATCTCAAGGCGAGATTTCCAGAAAGCCCAACCTATGACATCATCTCTCAGTCCTGTCACTCTCTTCTCCCCAGAAGAACTGACCTGGTTGGTCAATTTGGGAGAAGAAACTAAAAAAAATTCCTCTCCCAACTCTGTCTTTCTGACTTGCCTTACCTGCAGAAAGGATGTGTTTTAGTCTACCACTGCACCATGCTTAGTCAGACAGGCTCATTCCCTGCCAGGCAGGCCTACTGTAGTCCAGCTTAGCTGTGACAGGCTGACTTGTTTACCACAGGCAGATGGGCCCAACTGAACCACAGACGGAAGCTACATTCTTAAATCTGTTTTAAGAGTTAAGGGATGGATGTTTGATATCCATCTACCTAACTCTGGTGTATCTCAATAGTTCCTAACTCAGAAGAAGAGAGAGGTGTTATTTATTAGTCCCCTAAAATCTCTCAACACTATCCTAAACTGCTCCCCTATCCTTTCCCTAACAACTCATCAGTACCAAGTCCTGTCCTCCTGTACTTTCAAATGTATTTTCAGCACTGAAGCCACTAATTCATAAATATATAATGTAAGTGCCCCCGCACTCCCATTTAAACCCCTCCAATTAAAGTCCATGCTTTCCAGGTTAAAGACACTTTACTAGGGGCCGTCTGAATCCTCAGGATCCGGCCCTATCTACCTGTCATGCATAGCCAGTATACAGTAGATGGGATAGCCCATAGTAGATGGGATAGCCCATTCTTAATATCATTACCAGGAGGAGCTTTTCTAGCTTTTTCTCTGCCTACTCTCCTACATGCATCTCAAATTCCTTTCAGCTCTTCCAGTTCCATGAACACCCCTAACCTCTGCCTCATACCTCATGATACAAGCTCAAATGTCATCTTCTGAAAGCCTTCCTGACCAGCCCTGCAAACCTCCCCAACTCCCAATGAGGCTTTTTTTTTCCTTTTCACTGGGCTACCACAGTACCTTCAACATGCTGTCCTTCTACTCCTTCACTTATTACTTTGCAATAAAACCACCTGATCCTGCAAGGCAAGATCTTCATGTCCCCTAATATCTGCTTGTACATGGTAGGCACTCAGGATATATTTATGGAATAAATGAATGAAGGACTGAGAGAGACTAGAGGAGAGCAAGGGAAAAAACCGGAAGGGATACCAAACATGACAAATGCCTCTCTCCCAATGACACAGTTAAAATACTTTCAGTAGCTCCTTCCTTTGCCCTATGCTACTGATTTAGGAACAAACTCACAAACTGGCATTCATGGCCCTCCAAAATTCTTCCCAAACTGTTTTTTTCTAATCTTAATTTCTACTTTTCTCCATAAGTACCTTATTCTCCAGCCTAAATGGAAAATCACTCTTTCTTGACTATAGCCAACCTTCTGTCTGTTCACTCTCTTCTTTCCAAGTGGAATCCCACCCCCCACACACACTAGGGTTTACCATCTGAAATCATACTCCTTTATTTACTCATTCAGCAAATAATCACTGAATTCTTACAATGTAGCAGATACTGTGCTATACTTTTAGAACAAAGTCTCTACTCTCATGGAATTCGTAGGCTATATGGGAGGGAACAGGCAGGAAGAACAAATAATCAGTACGTCAGGGGGTGATCAGCACTAAGAAAAATAAGTCAAAATAAGGAGAGTTGAGTGCCTGAGACAGGCGCTGATGAGGAAGGCCTCTTAGATAAGGTGATATTTGAGCAGTGGTCTGAGAGAGGTTCTGGAAGGAGCCATGTGGCTTTCTGGGGAAGAGCTGTGCAGTTGCATACACTGTGGAGAGGAGGTTGCTGGGTCCAGGGAAGTCACACGATATTTGAAAAGTTCCAAATGTGCAGAATAAAGTAGACAGTTTATAATTGAAAGGGGAATTTCCATGGGGATGAAAATCAAAGGAAGAGCTATTTTTAAAAGAAACGTCTATGACCAGTCCTTTGTTATTTGGTAAGCTGTGACATGGGATAAAGGTGTTACTCGCAGACCAGTCTCTCTTTTGCCAAGATCTTGTGGTGATGGTCAACTACTGGGCTTATGCCATTAGTGTGCACCTATGGAACTGAGTGTGAGGGGACCAGGATATTATGAATTTACTTCAGGATTGCGCAAAAAAGTAAAACAGACTTGAGGCTATGAAGGACACCTTTTTTATCTGATTCATTTTTAATATATTTTTATTTATTCATTTAATTTAATCCATTGAATGAAATGGATTATTTCTTTTAATCTTCCAAAAAAATGTATCAAGTAGAAACTGTTAAAATCTCCATTTCAGGTAAAGTAAGGCTCAAACAAATAACTTCAGTGAAGCAAATGAGAGATGGAGTTGGGATGTCACAGCACTCCAGCCAGTCTTAAGGGTTAACTTGCTTCAAGGTACTCAACATGCTGACTTAAGGCCCTTGATCTGTAACAGAATTAATTTACTTTCTTTGAGATTTACAGACCACGGGCCTTGGGGAATAAAGGACCAGAACGGCCCCAGACCACAGTGGCCAACAAGTCTGTTTGAAGCCCCCTTAGCTTTCTGATTAGCCCAGCAATCTTTTAGCAAAATGTTTTTCATTTTTAAGGTTATACAAATGACTTCACTGACCTCCCTCTGCAGATCCATAGACCTCACCCTCCTTTGCAGAAAGAACAGAGCACCCATGCACAACCCCTGGTTACCAGGATTCAGAAGTTCCTACGCAACCCCCTCTGGGCACCAAGGAACTAGAACTTCTTGCACAACCTCCAAGCATTGAGATAACTCTGTAGCTGGTATCACCGAGTCTGCACATAATCAAGAAGTGTCACAGACCACTGCATTCCCTTAAATGATTAAACCCTTTTAAAAATCTCTTGGCCACGCAGAAACCTTGGAGTTGGCCTTTGGACAAGAGTCCACCTTCTCCCCAGGTGGTCAGCCTCCTGAATAAAGCTCATATTCCTTTATCATAAACACTCATCTCTTGAGTATTGGCCTTTAGAGCAACGGGCAGACAGACCTGGCTTTCGGTAACAGGGAGGCAAATTAGGTCAAAGTTGGTCTTGTTCTCTCTCAAGTCTCCAAACACTATGTTTGGTGGTGGACAGAATACAAAGAAAGTATATTTCAACTTATCTATAAATATGAATGCTAGAAGTTTCCTAGCTTTTATAAGAAAAATAATTTATATTCTAGGAGAACTATGTGACCTATAGATGCTTTAACATTTTTGTCCAATTCTCTTCCTATAAGCTCTGCAGGCCCTGGTCCTACCACTTATGACACACCCTCTGTTACTCCAAATGTCCGGTGTCTGAAATCCTAATCCACACCAACGTGAAATGAGTCCACTGGGGTGGCTGGGCTGCTGCTGCATGTGCCTTGGAGTTCCATTCTCACCTTGTTCTTTCTCACACAAGCCGAGAAAGGAAACAGGGCCCACTTTAAAGTGTCCAAACTTGTATTACTATTCCAGCAGTGTGCCGGAATCTCTCCTCTAGAAACCCGGACTTGTAAAGGCTCTGGCCTCTGTGGATATCTGCCCAAGTCAGCATTTTCCAGGGGCCTCTGCTGAGGGGTTGGAGCCAGTTCACAGGCTCCAGCCAGTTCCACAGCCCGCACTGGGGTCTACCTGCCCGCACTGGGGTCTACCTGATTCAAAGGAAGGTGAGACACCTTCTGGGTCCCTCGCGTATGTTGCTGGATCCCACAATTCCCACATAGGCATTTCTCTTCGTGGACAAATGTTGAATTTTAAATGTTTAGCAGGGGCAAAAACGAGACTGTCATGCCACCATGCTGCTGCCAACACCCTCCAAGGAGGCCTTCTTTAATATACATCTTCATCAGAAGCGGTGGTGGAAAAACAACTCTGAATCAAGTATGCAACTTTTAAGTAACTATAATTATTTTGTCCAATTCATTATTGATTCATATTACCCTTTGAGTAAATGAGATTTTTTTTTCTTTTGCAATTGTGTATGTGTATACCTGAGTTTTGAAACCCTTCAAAAAAAGTTTATTAAACCTCAAAATAAATCTGTTTTTTCCATTAGGATGCTGTTGGCTGCTAGTAAAAACAACGCTAAACCAAACTGGCTTGAACAGGAAAGGGAATGTACCAGAGCACTGAAGTCCAGGAGAGGCTTGGTCCAGGGCCCCAACAAAAACAACCTGAACGTGACCGTCTTTCTCTTTCTCTCAGCTCTGTTTCCTCAGGACTAACTTCATTCCCAGGCAGGCTCTGTCCTCGTGGACCCACAATGACTGACAGCAACTTCAGGGACTATGTGCTACCTAATTCATGTTCAGGAGGAAAGATAAAATCCACTTCCCTGATCAATCAAACAAAAGTTGTAGGACTGAATTTCCAGCATGGGCTATATGTCCATCTTGACCAATCGCTGTGGTCAAGGAAAGGGAGAGGTGGTCCTGATTAAGCCAGGCAGGACTAACTCCAGGACCATGGTGGGGTAAGTATCACCCAAGATGCACAATGCACAGCTGAGAAATGCACAGTATTGTAAGAAGGTAAGAAAGGAGGGAGATGGATACTGGGAAAGCAATGAATAACTATCCGCCAAATGTGTGAATATAAAAATTCAAAGAAACAAAGAAACTGCAGGTTTTAGAAAGTCAAGCAAATAGAATACAGGTAGGAAAAGATACTAGTATTGTGTTCGTTATTTCAAAAGTAAAACCAAAACAAAAGAGACAGCAGTCATACAGGATTGCCAATGTTTTGTCAGAGTGGAGCTGTGGAAGAGAAATCTCCAGCATCCCCAGCCTTGTCCCTGAATTCCACCTTGCCTCTATTGTCTTTCACTAATTGCCCTCAAGAAATATGCTATTTTCCCTTTTAAAGTACCATTCAATTGTGGACAATAATTCTTTCCCTACATTTCAACATCTGAGCTGAGCCAGACTAGCATTTCCAAATCCCAAACAACACAAAACGAATAATAATGGAAATTACCAACAGTGTAGAATAATCATGTTTCCAAAGCAGCAGTGTCTGCCCTTTGGCTGACCAGTCTTTAGTGCAGTTGTTCCAGCACCAAACCCACTGTCTCTTGTGACTCCCTTGCCTGTCTTGCAACTTGGTATACATAATACCATCATTTCTGAAACCACTGGTTTCCGAAAAATTTAGGACACTCCCTGTAGAATGCCTTGACAATGATGTATTACACCAAAAAACAAAATATACAACTTGGGGTTCACTCAAACCCATTGTTTATTCGATTTCAATACAGGGAAAACTCTCATGGGAGGGTTTAGCCTTTTTGGCTAATTGGATGAAATGCCCACACACATTAAAGAGGATGACCTACTTTACCTAATCTATTTAAATGTTAATCACATTCAAAAACACCTCACAGAAACACCAAGAATAACGTATGACCAAATATCTGGGCTCCACATAGTCCAGTCCAGTTGACATAAAATTAACCATCACAGATAGATGAAACCAATGGAGAGATTTAAGATCATATCTGCACATGCAAAGACACTTGACTTATGATGAAGGTAGCCCCATACAGCAGTGAGGAAAGAACTTTTCAGTAATGGTGTTGGGACAATGGGTATACATGTGGAAGTAAAGTGAAAGTGGATGCCTACTTAGAGCATACAAAAAAACAGTTACACTGACCTAAATGGGAAAGGCAAATCAATATACTTTTAGAAGATAATATGGAAGATTTCCATGATCTTGAAGTGGGGAAAATTTCCTTAAGCAAAATACAAAATTATTAAACACAAAGGGAAAGATTGATAAATTTGACTACAATAAAATTTAAAATGTCTTCCTTAAAAGAAAGAAATGTAAACACAAACCACAGAATGGAAAAAAACAGCTACGATATATATAAAATAAAATCGTACCCAGGGCACCTGGGTGGCTCAGTTAAGTGTCTGCCTTCGGTTCAGGTCAAGATCCTGGAGTCCTGGGATCAAGCCCCACATCAGGTTCCCTGTTCTCCCTCTGCATGCACTCTCTCAAATAAATAAATAAAATCTTAAAAAAAAAAAAAAAGGTGCCCAGATTCAGTACATATAAAGAATTTCTACAAATCAATAAGAGAGACAGCCAAGTAGAAAATTAATTAAGAAACATGAACAGGAATGCCACAAAACAGGTGCTCAACTTCAGGGAAATATTAAAACCATAATGGATACTACCACACACATCCACCAGAATAACTGAACTTTAAAAGTCTGACAATGCCAAGTAACCAGGAGGCTATGGAACTCTTATACACTGATCATAGGAATTTAAACTGGTACCACCACTGTGGAAAGCAACTTAGTATGAGCTGATACAATTAAAGATACGCATATAAAATAACCTGTAATTCCCTCTTTTTTAGAATGCTATTTTCACAAAACAGGGCATGTGCAAGGCTTGTTCACAAGTGTTTGTAAACACGTGTTTAAACACTAAAACACATTCTCTTACTCTCCCGTTGCTCTTCTTTTCCTTTGTAGTTCTTTATAAAATATAGGCTTTGAACCCTGGATATGCAGGAGAGAATGTTACAGCAACTCTGTTCCTACTTCTCCCCAACCAGAAACAAATTCCCATCAAAGGCAGAGTGGATAAATAAACTGTGATACATTAATAAAATGGAGTGCTATACAGCAATGAAAATGAACACGGGCCAACCACAACATCTAAGATCATGGTTGAATACCACAAACAATTCTGAACAAAATAAATCAAACACAAAACAATAGTGTATTATTTCATTTATATCAAGTGAAAATAATAAGCCAAACTGCATAATTAAGTGGTAAAACCATAAAGCAATGTAAATAAAAGCCAGCCTAGTGGTTACTACCAGAGGGAGACAAAGGAGCATGTAAGCAGGAAGAGGCATCTGGGGGCAGAGAGCTTAGAGGAGGCAGGTAATGCTCTGTTCTACTTCCTGACCTAGGTGATAGTTACAATGGTAGTTACAAAAATAACTGCAAATTATTTTGTAATAATTTGTTAAGCTTGTCATTCATGCTTGATACACTTTTCTGTATGTTTGTTAGATTCTGTATAATTTAAAAGTCGTTTGTTTTTTTAAGAAGAATGAAATAGAGGACTAAAGCAATACATGTAACATTTGGATATTACTTAGCACTGCATTTTGAAAGGGAATAAAGATGAAGTAAAACCCTTTTCACTGATCTCTGCACCTGATATTCTGTTGTTTTCTTCGCATCAGAATAAAATTCATAGAGGTATGGTCTTGCCCAGAGAAGACAGGTATCTCCTAAATTTGGCAGGCCTGGTATCTCCTCCTGGATTATAACCTCTCAGAACAGACTATCTTTAGATCCACTGCTATATCCTCAGCCTCTGGTGTAGGGCCTGACAAACAGTAGGTGCTCAAAAAGTATCCGTTCAGTTGATTCACCAGTAAAACCAAGTTTTTCAAGAACCAAGTATTCCGAAAAGAGGTGAAAGAGTTCTGTGACTTCAACAAATCTCTAAACTGTAAGAATAGTCACTGAGGTGGTTATTTGATGAGACATTTGAGGTTACCAGTAAAACTTCAAAAACAGAAACAAAAACAAATACACTGTATTAATGTATTTCCAACATATTAACATACGCTAACATATGGCCAGCAAACAAAAATTTTATTTCATCTCAGTTCTAAGAATACAACTCATACAACTCAGTCCAACATTTTCAAATTTAATAATCTGAATTTTTATTGAATTTTAGAATTTATGGAGGAAATTCGTAGTTTTTGACTCAGGCTGTTTCAATCACATTCCTTGAACTGTAGAATCTGGCTATTTCTCACACCTCCCACTCAACCTATTCTCACCAAGGTGATTCCTCCTAAGTGGCTAAATCCAAGCACTGCTTTTCGGTCCTTATCTTGCTTCATGCTCTAGAGCGGCCCTGTCCACTACAGTGGCCACTAGCCACACGGGGCTACTGAGCACTTCAAATGGACTGAGTACGATGAAGATAGTAAGTTTTTAATTTTTAAAAATTTTAATTAAATTTAAGTTTAAAAACTGACACTTTGTTCAGTTATAAGTTTCTTTGTAACAATTTGGGTATGTGAGCCTACTTTTTCAACTGTAAATTTTATGAAATTGAAATACAGAGCAAGAACTTCCAGTGAAAATTTAGCATCTGAATTAAGATGTAACATGTAGATACAAAATGTAAATGTAACATACACACTGGATTTCAATGACTTAGTATGAAAAGAGATTATAAAGTAATCTCATTAATAACTTTTATATTGATTATATGTTAAAATGATAGTATTTTGGATATACTGGGTTGCATAAAATATTATTAAAATTAATTTCACTTATTTATTTTTGTCTCTTAAAGCAGCTACTGGAAAATTTAAATTATCTATGTAATATGTATTTTATTTGTGTTGGACAGTCCTGCACTATAGCATTAGATATGAATGACCACTCATTCCTTCTTGAAATGCTGCTGGTTTTCTCCTTCTACACCTTTGACTCTCTGTTTCTGACCCGCAGTGTGGCTTATTCCTGCACTCACTCCTTAAATGCCAGTGTCTCCCAAGGTTGTCCCGAGGCTCTTTTCCCTCCCCATGCCAGCTGCCCTCCCTGGGCAATCTCACCCTCACCCACGGCTCCACTGTTCCCAAGCCCTGAGGATTGTCAGCCCTCCTATGTGTAAATCAGCTCACTTTCCTAAGAACAGTATGCTCAACTCCATCTACACCTAAGGACATCTGCACTTAACCTGCCATTACATCTTTTGAATATTTACCTTATTCATATCATAAGTCTGGCCCCTTTTCTCCATTTCATTCAGGGCTGCATGATTTCTCACCATCATCACTACAATAGCTTCCAAAGTGCTATCCCTGCTCCCTTCCAAATCAACTTCCTTTTGCTGTTAAGTTTCTAAAATTCACACCTGGCCAAATGACTTCTCTGTTTAAAATACTTTGGCTTCCCCACTGCCTTCAAAATAAAATAAAAACTTCTTTATTTTTTTTTAAGATTTTATTTGTCAGAGAGAGCGCACAGGCAGGGGGAGCGGCAGGCAGAGGGAGAAGCAGGCTCCCCGCTGAGCAAGGAGCCCAACGCGGGACTCTATCCCAGGACCTCAGGATCATGACCTGAGCCGAAGGCAGACTCCTAACCGACTGAGCCACCCAGGCGTCCCAAAAACTTCTTATAATTATACATTAGGCTTCATGCTTCATTACCAGCCGTCCAAAATCCCAAGCTCAAGCATTATCTAAGTACCTGCAGTTCCCTGAAAAGGGCATGGGCTCTCTCCAATCATCTTTGCGCAAGTTCTTTTTGCTGACAGGAATATCCTTCCTAAAGCTCTATCCCTGCTCTCCTAGTCACCCTTCAAAACTCAGCTGGTATATCACCTCCTGCAGGACTCATCTACAAACCCCCAAGTCTGAGCAAGTGTCCTCTGTATCACCATCACACCTGTACATAGCTCTGGTTACCAGTGAATTCCCTGATGGCAGGAGTTAAGATTTTAAGTTAACCTTCCTGTGCTATACTTTATATGTACCTACTGATAAATGAACGCAGTATTAAATAAGGGAAATCCACAGAATAAAATGCAAGGCTAGAAATTTTAAAACAGGCTAATAAAGTCATGAGTTTAAACGAAGAAAGTTGACCCAGTGACCCTAAAAACACTTTATTACATGCCTTATTTCAGGACTTAATGAACTAGTCAATATAAAAATATATCCTAAGTAATCATTAAAACATCAAATACTCAACAAAAGCAACAATTTAAAAAATTAAAGACTATATATGTTATTCTATTTCTATAAGCTTGTTTTTCATACCTTTTCTTCCCTAATTCTACTTATCAGTTCCTTTCTTTAGCTCTTTACAGTAATTTACCTTCCAGTAAAGTTTGCACCCTTTCCTTCCCCCACCCAATTCTTTTCATTTCTACTGTCCCTTCAATTCTTCTTTTAAATCTAAAAGAAAAACACAAACACTGTCTTTGTCAGCTCTGTCAGCAATTTTGTATAAAACAAAGTAATGGTAAAAAGCAGTGAATGGAATGAGATCACCAGTCAGACTGATAGACAAAACTGTATGCATTAATCTGGGTGGGTGATTTCATAATACTAAGCAGCTAATCTGAACCATATGCATACTAAGTGGAGTCTGACCGGCATCAGCGAGTCCTTGGGGTTATTACAGCAGGACAATGGCGGGTATAAGAAAAGAACAGCAACTTGCTGGCGGTGAGGGCAGCCACAGCCCAGCCTTACAACATTCACCAACTTGTGCCTGTCCTTCCTGTGGGGGGAATGCAGGACGCTGTCAGCTAAGCAGCCTAGCACAGTCAAGGAACCGATTTGACGGTGAGCAGCAAGCAGCAGCCAACAAGCACCGGATGCTAGTCTGAGCACCCTGGCCCGGATACCAACTTGAGGATATAAAATAAAGACAGCAGCTCCCAGGGCACTTCTAAATTTTCATTTTACTACAGATTAGATCCTGAGAGAGGCAAAGAAATACTTAGACGGAAATTATGTAAGTATTTAAACTAGGTTGATAAGGAGAAACAATTTTTTGAAGGATCACAATCGCTAGAAGGAAAGAGAGAACATTCTTTTCATTACCTGAAAGTAATTTTTCAAAATCACACAACGTGAGGTCTTCCAGGCATGAAAAAGTTCACCCTAAAGACTGCTATCTTCTGGAATTCATAATCAAGCAAAAATGAAATCTCTTGAATAACTTTACACCCAGCAAGATAATGGAACAGTAAAGACTGTATTTGAAAAAGTTTCTAAAACATCATAGAACTGGACTATCCAAGGAGCACCTTTAAAAAATCAATTTAACGCAAAGCAGCGCAGGGCAAGATTTACTCTTACCCGTGTCCAGGAGTTAAGTTTCGATTCTTCAGAATTCTGTGGTTCTTTATTAATCAAACAACATAAGCACCATATTAGAATTTTTTGGCTTTCATCTGCAAAAAGGAAAACTAAAATAAGTAGGTTTTATCAAATAGAAAAGATAATCAGTATACAAATTTTTTAAACACTGTATTTAAAGGAAATACATGTATTATATTTTAGGAAAATCTCTAACTATTAAATTCACAGAACAAGCATCCAGGACCATGTGTGAAACTTCGTGGGGTTTTTTATTCTTGTGGTTTTGGGATCACTTATGCTTAGCCCTTGTGTGGTCAATTACCTTTCTGACACAGCAACAAATTTTTTTTTTTTTAAGATTTTATTTATTTATTTGACAGAGAGAGACACAGCGAGAGAGGGAACACAAGCAGGGGGAGTGGGAGAGGGAGAAGCAGGCCTCCCGCCGAGCAGGGAGCCCGATGCAGGGCTCGATCCCAGGACCTGGAATCATGACCTGAGCCGAAGGCAGACGCCTAATGACTGAGCCACCCAGGTGTCCCTGACACAGCAACAATTTTTAAAGCCAAAAGAGAATGATAGAAATAACTAAAAGAACTGCACTTTTCTCAAGATCAGTTCTCTTAAAGTATATTGCAAACTGCTAGTAATTTCAACCTTTTAAAAGCAATATAACTGTTATAGGCAGTAGTCAATATTAGTCTTAATCTTTTAATTTTCTAGTTTCCCAAAACACCCTCACTTGTTAAAAACAAAATTAACAAAAGGATCGTTTTAAAATATATTCTGTTTAGTACTAAATGGTTTGGATAAAATAGAAGCCTCTTACACGTTCCTCATTCTTTACTCTAAAATTTAAAACTTTACCAAATATGTGATGAAAACACTGAACTTTGAAATCTTATACTTGGCAAGAATATCTACTCGGTGAGCCATTTTCTTCTTCCTCATTTGGTAAATGAGTCCATTCCAGTTGGAGATTTTACAACACAACTGAGAAGCAAGAAGGATGCCTAAAACTGAAGATGTCAGTACCTACACGAGAGCCAAGCAACCGTGGCCTTCATCCGAAGACCATGGAGTGGTGGCTGAGGAAGCCCAGCACCTGGAATCAATCCTCTGCAGAATCACCTGATGCCCTTTACCCTCTCATCTTTTACGGTCTCATAAACACAGCATTTCTAAGAGCTACGGTAACAAGAAATAAGAAAAATATAAACTGCAGTAAGCTACCCTGCATTTTCAACCATACACCAAAGAACACTAATAGTAATTGTTTATTAAACCCTTTTTTCCCCATAAACGTCCTAAGTTTATACTCCCCTAATAACACCTCTAAACAAACTTTATCTGGTATTATTTTGAGGGACATTGAATTTTTTCCTACTTTTTATGAGCTCAAATGTATCACTGGCTTGCGTATTATAGGTTAATTTCATGAATCATGTCATTTAACCTCCGAAGATCCTAGGATTCTTCAGGTTTAACCGATGCCACTGATTAAAAATTTGACCGTTGTACTTCCTATGCTTTAAGTATTAGAAGCAATTCTAACTATCTTCATGTCACAGAGTGTCAGACACATCCAATGATATACTTATTACACAAGCAGCTTCCCCTGTTAGAAAACTTAAGTCATCTAAAAGATGGAAATTTTCCCCAGGTGTTGAGTGAATATGCACACTTAGTTCAACAAGTATATCATTTTTCAAATTTTTCTCTCAAAACAAAACAAAAACAGAGAGCAGCCAGACAAATGTTCACCCAACCTTTGGGAGGTGCCTTCCTTTGCCCAGAGTCAATGTACTGAAATGCACGGAAATGTACTGTTAATGAACTTATTTTGCTTTAGGGATTTACAGATGCAAGCCATCACTTGTTATTCATGAGTGCCACCAACACTCACTGCAGGGCAGAAGGCTTCTGTCAGGCTCCTCCCTGAGACCCCTAGATTCAGAGTGGACATCCTGCAGGGCAGTTAAGTGAGATGGGAAAACGCCTGAGGTTCATCATGCAAGCAGTCACTGCCAGCAGATCTTCGTGAAAATTTGGATTCTAAAAATGAGTGGAAGGGAAAAGAATATACCAGCATATATTTGCCACCTAATATTTTTTTTGGTATCCTGAACTAAAATTCCAAATGAAAGCTAAATTAATTCTTTAAAATTCAGGTCACCTGGGTGGCTCAGTTGGTTAAGCGACTGCCTTCGGCTCAGGTCATGATCCTGGAGTCCTGGGATCAAGTCCCGCATCAGGCTCCCTGCTCGGCGGGGAGTCTGCTTCTCCCTCTGACCCTCCTGTCTTTCATGCTCTCTGTCTCTCATTCTCTCTCTCTCAAATAAATAAAATCTTAAAAAAAATAAAATAAAATTCTTTTAAAATTCCTTCATCTATAATTTAAAAGTGTGAAAGCAGCATTTTTTAAGACAATAAATATTTATTATTTTAAGCTGCCAAGTTTGGGGGCAAATTTTATATAGCAATAAATAGCAAATAGTGAGGTTATAGCTGTTATGTTTAATCATGAGAGCATAGCTCAAAACAACCAGTCAGAATTCCAAGAAGGTGAAAGCGATAAGTTTATGCAGAGAACACCCCTGAATAAAAGGTGTTCCCTCCCTTTCCATTATCAGTTTTTTCTCTCCTCTTCATGGTGTCTTTTCCTTTCTGAATCTTTCCTCCTTTTTTATTATCCTTATTTCTGATCCAATTCTCACTTAACATTATGAGAGACTTAACTTCTTTCTTTGATGGAAACTCACCTTTCCTGTATTTAAAAAGTTATTCTGTTATTATAAAACCATAAGAAAGGACCCTTTCCTGGACAAAAGTACCCAACTAGCAAAACAACAGTAGCAACACAGGCAAGACTTGATTCATCATGGAGTTCTGTTGTCTGTCAGTCTCCACTAAGCTCAGAACCCAAGGCACACCTCAAACAGGAAGCTGAAATTTAACAGGCAGTTCGAAACGTAACAGAGGCACAGAAACAAAAAGAGATGAAGGATTTGTTTCCGGTTGTCAGAGGGGGCCAATGTAATGGGGATAGGTGCAAAGGAAAGATCACAGACAGATACAAGTTTAAGGCCCTAGGGATAAATCAGTCCAGCCCTTTTACAAATAAGGGATCTGAAACCACGCAAGTCTGGTGACTTGTCTCGGAAAGTCCTGAATCATCTACTGTTTCCTAAGAGTCGGCCCCAGCTCGACCTCCCCTGAAAAACTTCCTTTCTCTCTCAGCTCCCTGTTCTGAGTCAGGCTGATCTGCTGAGGTCTCTTTTCTCTGTGACTGGATGCTTCCAGTGAGAGAAATTGTAGCCATGTTTTCCTAGGCCTCACATATTTAAAAAAAAAAAAAAAAAAGCTTAGTAAATACCTGTCCAGTAAATATATACATTCACGTGAGGCTGGCTGGTGTTAAAGCCAGAACTGGACCACTTCAACCACGATGATGTGATACACAGGATGGATCATTACAACAATGCAGGCTTTAGAGGGGTGGGATCCTGGCTTTTATCAGTTTTACATTATGGGGAAAGTGATTTCCTTGCCCTAATCCATAATTACCTATCCTGCAAAACTATCATCAAGTAAATATTACACGAGCTAAAAATACAGCCAAGTCAAGGCAATAAACCTCAACGGTACACCTTCCGATGTGTCTGCTTCCCCTACGCTTGGCCCTAGGACGACAAAAAGAACTAAAACCACAGTTCCTGCTCTTGAGAGGCATTCAGTCCTCCAGGACATCAGACAGGCAAACCAACAATTACAAAACAGTGCAGTAAGTGCTGTAATTAAGGGAGATGCGATCAGCTATGGAGACACTAAGAGAAGTTCCTAACTCAGCCCCAGCAAAACTATTCCAAAGAAAGTTTAAGAGGACAGGAGATGAAAACAGAGCTCCAGGCAAAGGAATCACATGTCACAGGTCCTGACATCATGTACGTTCAAGTCACTGTAACTCGACCTGGCTATCATGTGTGTGGTGTGCCCGTGGAGAATTACACAGGAAATGAGGCTAGACAGGTAGGCAGGAGGTCAAGAAAGGAACATCTACCCCCAAAGTGTCCCCAAATTCCTCTTCACCTTGGGTAAAACCACAATCTCACCCCTAAATAATGTCAGGGCCATGGGAGGATTCAGACACTGAAAAATGATTTTACACATGGAAAATGTGAGTTAACATGAAATTGTGAAACAAGAAATTATTTCATTATTATCACCATTTCACGCTGAATTAAAAATGAGGTTATGATAATCATCTGGAAGAGTCTACTCTATAATACAAGTTCTGTTTTCTTACAGATCTGCATGTGTATAGGTGTGTGTATGTACGTGTATGTGAGATTATCTATATGAACATATATGGACAAGAAAAGGATGCCATCTTTCTAATGGAACAATGAATAAATCTTAATAGTTGTTTTGTAAACAATGGGACAAAATTTGTAATTTGAAGCTCTGTATTTTGTTAAACAATGCAAAGATTAAAATTATCATTACAAGTTTGTATTTTGAGAAGACACGTTTTGAATTCTTACCAAATGCTAAGATAAAAGGATTCCAGCAAGTTCTTGCCAGCAGTTGACCAATTGTGGGGAATCTTTCAATGATCGTATTTGAATCCTGTAAAAGAAAATTATGTTTTGGTCAACAAAATACTTTTGTTGACCAAGTTGAACTGATACTACAGGTTGAAGGAATCTGAATATTTAGTATTTCAGAAAAGGAGGAATTTCAAATAAAATTTAACAAGTAACCACCTAACTTCATCCTTAAACCACATCATCAAAACTAAGATGTACAGCACATTTACATAAAATCAATCTTGTTACAAAATTATCTTTATTTTACTCATACTTAGGAAAGCCAATTTGTTTAAAAATAACAAAGAATGTGTAACAGTGAACAAAATATTGTGGGTGATTAATAACTATATAATCCTATATCTTCATCCTGGTTTTTTTACTCTACCATAAGAGAGGTTCTTAATTCAACTTTACTAGGGCTATTTCAAAGAAGGTTTGGGAGGACAAGAACTCTGGAACTTGTAAAAAGAAACAAAAGCAGCCAAAGCATAAAGATATATGTCTCTGTTTATTACGATTTCAGTTACTATATGCTAAATGACATCATACTTACTCTACAACAACCTGAGACAAAAAAAAAAAAGATCAACCAAATAGAAAACAGCTTAAGATTAAACAATCTACATGCTATTGTACAACTGGCCCTCTTTCCACTTCTTTACCTTTCAAGAAAGTTCAAAAATAAGACCTAAATGAGGTAATACGTATATAAGCTGAAATATAAGTTGCTGCACCAATAAATTCTTCATATTCATCTTAGCATCAAGGCCAGTCCTAGACTTTCTGGGACCAATTGAAAGCCAAGTTGCGTAAGTCCTATTACAGAAAAACAATTTTAAAAGGTAGCATCAGGAGAGGGGGAAAGATGGCGGAGGAGTAGGGGACCCTATTTCAGCTGGTCCCCGGAATTGAGCTGGCTATCTACCAGACCACTCTGAGCACCCACGAAACCAGCCTGAGATGTAAGAAGATCTGGATCTCTACAAACAGAATTTCGCAGGTGGTTGGTTTTGAGGTACGAAGCAGAGAGCCGTGATTCTGCGGGCAGATATTGGAGGATAAACAGCAGCAGGAGGGAGCCTGGCCATGGGGATCCTACACCGCCGGTGAGTGACAGCCTCGCGCGCTGTGAACGGGGCACAGACTCGCAGACCGGTAGTGTCGGGTAAAGGACTTTAGGGCAGCCCCCGGCGTGGAAACCCAGAGCGGCACTGTCGCGTGCACATGAACTGCAGCCCCCTGGATGGAAACCCGGAGCAGCAGGGTTGCGCCGGTGAACTGCAGCCCCCGCGGGACAGAAACCCAGAGCGACAGAGTGGCGCGCACGCGAACTGCAGCCCCCTGGATGGAAACCCGGAGCGAGGGAGTCGCGCGCATGCGAACTGCAGCCTCCCGGGACTGAAACCCGGAGTGCTGGGGTCGCGCTGGTGAACTGCAGCCCCCGGGGCGGAAACCCGGGGGGTGGAGTCACGCATGCTTGGGAACTGGGAGCGGCTGGAGGTTTTAGAAGCACAAAGGGCAGAGATGTGCCCTGACCTGGAGACAGGACTGGGAGCGCTGCGGAGGGGCACACAACCCAGGCCGCTGCAGTTTATAGCAGCACGGACAGAAATGGAGACAGTATGGCCTGGAGGGCTCACTGAAGAACAGACTGCGGTCTCTGCTCTGAGGCAGAGGGTTGGAAACGGGTCTCTTCTGCTCTGACTCGCAGAAGAGACGCGGAAAGCCGCCAGGGGAAGGCGCCAGAGAACAAAAGCCCCAAAGACTGATTCCCACTGAGCCCATCCCCCGCCACAGGGGGGCAGGGCAACTCCGCCCAAACAGGGTTGCCTGAGTAACAGCGCGGCAGGCCCCTCCTGCAGAAGACAGCCTGGGAAAACAAGAGGCCAGCAACCCTAAGGTCCCAAGAAAACAGGTGCATCTTGCTTGGGTTCTGGTCAATAATTTGGACTATGTACATTCCCTCAAACACCCATCAACAGAATGACTAGGAGGAGGAGCCCCCAAAACAGAAAAGACTCAGAGATTATGACTTATGCTGCAGATTTACAAATGGATGCAGATATAACCAAGATGTCGGAGATGGAATTCAGGCTAGCAATTGTGAAGACAGTGGCTAGAATGGAGAAATCAATTAATGGCAACATAGAGTCTCTAAGGGCAGAAATAAAAGGTGAATTGGCAGAACTTAAAAATGCTATCAATGAGATCCAATCCAATCTAGATAATCTAACAGCTAGGGTAAATGAGACAGAAGAGAGAATAAGCGACCTGGAAGACAATATAATAGATAAAAAGGGAAAAGAGGAGGCCAGGGAAAAACAACTCAGAATCCATGAAAATAGAATCAGAGAAATAAGTGACACCATGAAGTGTTCCAATGTCAGAATAACTGGAATCCCGGAGGGAGTGGAGAGAGAGTGAGGACTAGAAGATGTATTTGAGCAAATCGTAGCTGAGAACTTCCCTAATTTGGGGAGTGAAACAAACATTCGAGTCCTAGAGGCAGAGAGGACCCCTCCTAAGATCAAGGAAAACAGGCCAACACCCTGGCATGTAATAGTAAAACTTGCAAATCTTAGAACCAAGGAAACCATCTTAAGGGCAGTTAGGGGGAAGAGATTCCTTACGTACAGAGGGAGGAACATCAGAATAACGTCAGACCTATCCACAGAGACCTGGCAAGCCAGAAAGGCCTGGCAAGACATATTCAGGGTACTAAATGAGAAGAACATGCAGCCAAGAATACTTTATCCGGCAAGGCTTTCATTTAGAATGGATGGAGAGATGCAGAGCTTCCACGACCGGCAGAAGCTGAAAGAGTATGTGACCACTAAGCCGGCCCTGCAAGGATTATTAAGGGGAGTTCTATAAAAGAAGACCCCAAGAGTGATATACAACAGAAATTTACAGGGACAATCTATAAAAACAATGTCTTCACAGGCAACATGATGACAATTAATTCATATCTTTCAATAATCACTCTCAATGCCAATGGCCTAAAAGCTCCCATAAAACAGCACAGGGTTGCAGACTGGATAAAAAGACAGGACCCATCCATATGCTGTCTACAAGAGACTCATTTTGAACCTAAAGATACATCTAGACTGAAAGTGAAGGGATGGAGATCCATCTTCCATGCCAGCGGACCTCAAAAGAAAGCTGGGGTAGCAATTCTTAGATCAGACAAATTAGATTTTAAACTAAAGTCTGTAATAAGAGACACAGAAGGACACTATATCATTCTTAAAGGGTCTATCCAACAAGAAGATCTAACAATTGTAAATATCTATGCCCCCAACATGGGAGCAGCCATCTATATAAGCCAACTGTTAACCAAAATAAAGAGTCATATTGATAACAATACATTAATTGTAGGAGACCTCAATACTCCACTCTCAGCAATGGACAGATCATCTAAGCGGCAAATCAACAAGGAAACAAGAGCTTTGAATGATACATCGGACCAGATGGACCTCATAGATATATACAGAACATTCCACCCTAAAACAACAGAATACTCATTCTTCTCGAGCGCACATGGAACTTTCTCCAGAACAGACCATATACTGGGTCACAAATCAGGTCTCAACGGATACCAAAAGATTGAGATTATTCCCTGCATATTCTCAGACCACAATGTTCTAAAACTGGAACTCAATCACAAGAAAAAATTTGGCAGAAATTCAAACACTTGGAAGCTAAAGACCACTCTGCTCAAGAATGTTTGGGTCAACCAAGAAATCAAAGAAGAACTTAAACAATTCATGGAAATCAATGAGAACGAAAACACATCGGCCCAAAACCTATGGGATACTGCAAAGGCGGTCCTAAGGGGGAAATACATAGCCATCCAAGCCTCACTCAAAAAAATAGAAAAATCCCGAATTCACCAACTAACTCTACACCTTAAAGAACTAGAGAAAAAGCAACAAATGATGGCTAAGCCACGCATTAGAAGAGAAATAATTAAAATTAGAGCAGAAATCAATGAATTAGAAACCAGAAACACAGTACATCAGATCAATGAAACTAGAAGTTGGTTCTCTGAAAGAATTAATAAGATCGATAAACCACTGGCCAGACTTATCCAAAAGAAAAGAGAAAGGACCCAAATTAATAAAATTAGGAATGAAAGGGGAGAGATCACGACTAACACCAAGGAAATAGAAACAATTATTAGAAATTATTATCAACAACTATATGCCAATAAACTGAGCAATCTGGATGAAATGGAGGACTTCCTGGAAACCTATAAGCTGCCAAGACTGAAACAGAAAGAAATTGACAACCTGAATAGGCCAATAACCAGTAATGAGATTGAAGCAGTGATCAAAAACCTCCCAAAAAACAAGAGTCCAGGGCCTGATGGATTCCCTGGAGAATTCTACCAAACATTCAAAGAAGAAATAATACCTATTCTACTGAAGCTGTTTCAAAAAACAGAAACAGAAGGAAAACTTCCAAACTCATTCTATGAGGCCAGCATTACCTTAATCCCCAAACCAGGCAAAGACCCCATCAAAAAGGAGAATTTCAGACCGATATCCCTGATGAATATGGATTCCAAAATCCTCACCAAAATCCTAGCTAATAGGATCCAACAATACATTAAAAGGATCATCCACCACGACCAAGTGGGATTTATCCCCGGGATGCAAGGGTGGTTACAACATTCGCAAATCAATCAATGTGACAGAACACATTAATAGGAGGGAGAAGAACCATATGGTCCTCTCAATTGATGCAGAAAAAGCATTTGACAAAATACAACATCCTTTCCTGATTAAAACTCTCCAGAGTATACGGATAGAGGGAACATTCCTCAAACTCATAAAATCCATCTATGAAAAACCCACAGCGAATATCATCCTCAAGGGGGAAAAGCTGAGAGCCTTTCCCTTAAGATCAGGAACACGTCAAGGGTGCCCACTCTCACCACTGTTGTTCAACATAGTACTAGAAGTCCTAGCAACAGCAATCAGACAACAAAAAGAAACAAAAGGTATTCAAATTGGCAAAGAAGTCAAACTCTCTTTTTTCGCAGATGACATGATACTTTATGTGGAAAACCCAAAAGACTCCACCCCCAAATTACTAGAACTCATCCAGCAATTCAGTAATGTGGCAGGATACAAAATCAATGCACAGACATCAGTTGCTTTCTTATACACTAACAACGCAACTGTAGAAAGAGAAAGTAGAGAAACGATTCCATTAACAATAGCACCAAAAACCATAAGATACCTCGGACTAAACCTAACCAAAGAGGTAAAGGATCTATACTCTAGGAACTACAAAACACTCACGAAAGAAACTGAAGAAGACACAAAAAGATGGAAAAATATTCCACGCTCATGGATTGGAAGAATAAACATTGTTAAAATATCTATGGTACCCAGAGCAATCTATGCCTTCAATGCCATCCCGATCAAAATTCCAATGACATTTTTCAAAGTGCTGGAACAAACAATCCTAAAATTTGTATGGAATCAGAAAAGACCCTGAATCGCCAAGGAAATTTTGAAAAAGAAAAACAAAGCTGGGGGCATCACGTTGCCCGATTTCAAGCTATATTACAAAGCTGTGATCACCAGGACAGCATGCTACTGGCACAAAAACAGACATACAGACCAATGGAACAGAATAGAGAACCCAGATATGGACCCTCAACTCTATGGTCAGATAATCTTTGACAAAGCAGGAAAAAAACATGCAATGGAAAAAAGACAGTCTCTTCAATAAATGGTGCTGGGAAAATTGGACAGCCACATGCAGAAAAATGAAACTCAACCATTCTCTAACACCATTCACAAAGATAAACTCAAAGTGGATGAAAGACCTCAATGTGAGACAGGAATCCATCAAAATCCTAGAGGAGAACATGGGCAGTAACCTCTTTGACATCGGCCACAGCAACTTCTTTCAAGATACATCTCCAAAAGCTAGTGAAACAAAAGCAAAAATGAACTTTTGGGACTTCATCAAGATAAAAAGCTTCTGCACAGCAAAGGAAACAGGCAACAAAACAAAGAGGCAACCCACAGAATGGGAGAAGATATTTGCAAATGACACTACAGATAAAGGGCTGGTATCCAAGATCTATAAAGAACTTCTCAAACTCAACACCCAAAAAACAAATAATCAAGTCAGAAAGTGGGCAGAAGATATGAAAAGACACTTCTCTGAAGAAGACATACAAATGGCTAACAGACACATGAAAAAATGTTCCTCATCATTAGCCATCACGGAAATCCAAATCAAAACCACACTGAGATACCACCTTACACCAGTAAGAATGGCAAAAATGGACAGGGAAAGAAACAACAAATGTTGGAGAGGTTGTGGAGAAAGGGGAACCCTCTTACACTGTTGGTGGGAATGCAAGTTGGTACAGCCACTTTGGAAAACAGTGTGGAGGTTCCTCAAAAATTTAAAAATAGAGCTACCCTATGACCCAGCAATTGCACTCCTGGGTATTTACCCCAAAGACACAGATGTAGTGAAAAGAACGGCCATATGCACCCCAATGTTCATAGCAGCAATGTTCCGCAATAGCCAAACTGTGGAAAGAGCCGAGATGCCCTTCAACAGATGAATGGATAGAGAAGATGTGGTCCATATATACAATGGAATATTACTCAGCCATCAGAAAGGATGAATACCCAACTTTTACATCAACATGGATGGGACTGGAGGAGATTATGCTAAGTGAAATAAGTCAAGCAGAGAAAGTCAATTATCATACGGTTTCACTTATTTGTGGAACATAAGGAATAGCATGGAGGACATTAGGAGAAGGAAGGGAAAAATGGCGGGGCGGGGGGGGAGTTGGAGGGAGAGATGAACCATGAGAGACTATGGACCTGAGAAACAAACAGGGTTTTAGAGGGGAGTGGGGAGGGGGGATTGGTTAGCCCGGTGATGGGTATTAAGGAGGGCACGTACTTAATGGAGCACTGGGTGTTATACAAAAACAATGGATCGTGGATCACTACATCAAAAACTAATGATGTACTGTATGGTGACTAACATAGCATATAAAATTAAAAAATAAATAAAAATAAAAGGTAGCATCAGTTGCTCATACAGACTCTGTCTTTCCTCCTAGTTGCTAAAAACACATGAACTCATATTGTCAACATAAATAATTCTTTAAATTTCTGACTTGCTTCTTTGATTAAGGGAAGAAAAATGTAACACAAGAACACCTATATTAAATGAATATATTTAATAATAATATATTAAATGAAAATTTCACTTTCATTTTGAATTAGAAAGTAAGTATAAAACAAAGAATATTTTCATAATATGAAAGCATGTTAACTCATAAAAATATCCATTGCAATAAAAATGAGAAATGTCAAAATGAAAAAAATATCAAATTTTAAACACATTATACAACAATAGTGAAGACACTCAAAATCTTAATATTCACCAGAAAAGACACTTAAGATATTCAAAAGAAGATATCTTATTTATCATTTCTTGGTAGAACCTGCTTTAGGACAGCATTAAAGAAAGGGTAAGCACTGGGGTGCCTGGGTGGCTCAGTTGGTTAAGCGTCCTACTCCTGATTTCGGTGCAGGTCATGATCTCAGGGCTGTGAGGTCAAGCCCAGTGTTGGACTCCACCCTGGGCATGGAGCATGCTTAAGATTCTCTCTCCTACTCTCCCTTTGCCCCTCCCCCTAACTTTTCTCCCTCTATTAAAAAAAAAGAAAGAAAGAAAGGGTAAGCACTTTGGAAAACTCTTCAATATTTAAGAGATGAAAAGGACTTTAAAAGAATCTCAATTATTACTAACAAGTATCAAAGTCTTTTTTTGTTGTTTTTTTTTTTAAGATTTTATTTATTTATTTGACAGAGAGACACACAGCAAGAGAGGGAACACAAGCAGGGGAGAGTGAGAGAGGGAGAAGCAGGCTTCCCACTGAGCAGGGAGCCTGAGGCGGGGCTCGATACCAGGACCCTCCGATCATGACCTGAGCCGAAGGCAGACGCTTAACGATTGAACCAGCCAGGTGCCCCTAAGTCTTGTTTTTTTTTTTTTAAACAACTTTATTGGTCAGGAAGTCTCATATGACAATGTAACTACTCGAGGAGACTGAAATCATAAGAAATCAAAGGTCAGGAAACTGCCCTGTCTGTATTACCTATGGGTAATTTGTCTTTCTAATCCATCAAGACATCAGGTCAATACCACAAGTTCCTGACCCTAGATAACGTTCAGGCTTGGTTAAATGTAGTAGAGATTCGTTATTTTGGTCCACCACTTACCATCTCTTTCAAAACTTCATACATCTGCCTCAGGAACTCCTGAAATCGAGGTAGGTGAAGGCAGGTATCTTGCTGGGTTTCCAAAGTGGAGGCCTGGTCCCACACAGAAAGCTTCTGCAGCCAAAACTGATAATCAGAAGAAAAGCCTACTGAATCTTGAGCCATCTTGGAAAAAGGGAAAAGGTGATGAACCTTCACAGTGGCCTGCCAAGCACTGAAGGAAACAGTGAGCACACATCAAATCTAGAAAAAAGGGGAAAAATGAAACATTTTTAAAAGGATTTTTACTGGTGACTTCATATTCCACTGATGAGTGAAAGGGGGAGTATAAGGGACTAGAACAGAATGCCTTCTATGGAGTCATCTTTGAATTATTTTAAAACATGTCACCCAGCTATAGCTCCAATATTCACCTTCTGAACTTTTTATCATGGGTAATATTCCACTAGAAATCATTATATCTTCACAGACACATGCTAATTATGCACAAAAAGCACACACCTAATAATACTTTTTATCTCCTTTTAAGATTGAGCTATTTTTAAATGTTCTGAAGTTCATTTGGGTATTTTAATGTAATGGGAAATCAAAAACATCCATGGGTGTTTAATAATAGTCTGTGTCTAAAAAATGTTTTTTTAAGTTTTCATGTTTTATATGCATTTCTGGCTTCTCATTTAGGTGTTAAAGAAAATCTCTATGCACTACTGTCTACTGAAATTTCTTCCCAGTTTCTCTTCACTTTTCGGAAAAAGTAAAATAATTCATTCCACATGCATCGATTTGAGCAACTGATTTAATTAAAGACTAGTATATATGCTTGATCTCAGTTCATTCACAAGAAGAAATCATATTTTAGTAAAATATGAAAAACTGCAATTATTGAGGTGTACTAGTCCTAAGGGATAGAACACAGCCCATAAATTTGACTTACCACACATGAAGTACATGTTAGAAAGAACCGTGGAGTGGCGCAGTGAGCGTGGGCCTCAGGCAGAGCTGGCTAAATAAACCCCAGGTGCCCCACCACCACCCCAGCTCCTCGCCATCCTCACCCATAGAAGCACACCGTGCAGAGGAGGAAGAGCTGCTTCTTAACCATGCAGGCTTTTACAAGGTCTTCGACTTTCTTGGGGCAGGGATGATACTCAGCTATCTGATTTCAAAAGACAGCTCTGCAAACAGTGAGTTTAAACTTTCAGCAGCAATAATTAACAGATAAAATGGTCCCAATTAGGTGCTAAAAACATCAACATAGGGGTTTCAATACTAAAGAAGAAAATAAAAATATTTAAGGAGAGCATACAATTTGGTTGCAGTACAAAAAACTCTAGACCAGGAAGGTGGAAATTTTTAAATGGTCCTAAAAACTTGGTCTTAGGGACCATGAGGAAAAAAAAGGTTTAATCATAGAAGAAATATATGCATCTTGTCAAATGGCACCTAATAGCCAAAACTTTATTCCTTCTCCCTAATTCCTCCCTTTCTCTCATTGTCCTCCTCATCCAAGCCATCACCAACACCTGTCAATTCTACTTCCAAAATAAAAATGCATGATTTCATTCAACTTATCCACTTCTTTCCAACTCCACTGCTGCATTCCATCCCATCCCCATCCATTTCTTCCCCTAGAGTCTTCTACCTGGCCCTCCCCTCCCCCCACCCCTTTCCAATTCTTTCTCTACAGTCCACAAAACAACTTTCCCAAATGAGAATCACACCCAGCACACTCCTGCTTAAAACCTGCCCCCAACTTCAAAAGCTTCTACAGACTCCCTGTAGAAAAGATCCTAGCTCCTTCTCCTGGAGTCTCTGAACTCCTGCAAAAATTTAGCTCTGGCACCTGCTCTCATTTCCTACGCTGTGCACCTGTCCGGTCCAGGCCTCTCATCTGTTCACCGTCAACACATGGAAGCCTTCCCTGCTTCACTGCTTTCTGCTCATTCCTCCATAACTCCTATCCCATCCCCTAAGTCTTGTTTTTTTTTTGTTTTTTGTTTTAAAACAACTTTATTGGTCAGGAAGTCTCATATGACAATGTAACTATTGTCAATGTAATTATTTGCTCACATAGTTACTGCTTCTTCCACTGGTATATAATTCCCTGTCTCCTAGAATTTAACAAATGCTTGGCAAACAAGAAATATTGGATAAAGGAATGAATAATTCACTCATATTTTTCAAAGTATAGTTCTAAACTAAACGCCATAACAAAATGCTTTTCCAGATATAGCAATTTAATTTTTAAAAGGTAACTTCCCCAGAAAAAAAAAAATTTTTTTTTTAAAGATTTTATTTATTTATTCATGAGAGACAGAGAGAGAGAGAGAGAGGCAGAGGGAGAAGCAGGCTCCCAAGGAGCAGGGAGCCTGATGTGGGACTCGATCCCAGGACTCTGGGATCATGACCTGAGCCGAAGGCAGACGCTTAACCATCTGAGCCACCCAGGCGCCTGAAAAAAAAAAAAATTTTAAGGTGTATCTATGTGAAATTTAATTAATATCCCATTTAGAAATACAGTAATAGCTTATACTTACATACACTTACTATGCTCTTGACAATATATTAAATGATTTATGCACACTAATTTAATCCTCTAAGCAACCCTATGAAATGGGTATTATTATCATTATCTTCATTTTACAGAGGCACAGAGAGATTATGTAATTGCCCAAAGTAAGATTATGTAAAAGCCCAAAGGAAGTAACTGCTAGTAAATAGCAGATCTACAGGTTGTGGGATTTGATTCAGAGTCTAGCTCTAAAGTCTGTGCCCTAAACAAAGAAATAAACCAAAGAAACAAATTAATGAATTTCATACATAGTTCATACAGTTCTAGATGAGGCCTGTTTAGATATTCGGAGACACTAAACTGAAGACCTTTTTGGTAGGAGACAGAAAACATTATTTTATTATAGCCAAATTACAAACAACCTTTTGCTTAGCAATAGGAATACATCTGATTGTTTTAAATGGAAACAGCTTTAGGGATCATGTAGCCATGGTTCTGAGGGCCTGTTCACAGCCGGTCTAGGGGGAGATGGTAATGGCTGGGAAACAAGGAGACCTGATTGTGATGCTTAGCAGTGGGAGTGCTGCTGGTATTTAGTGCCCAGGAGCCAGGGATGTTGAACATACTGCAATGCACTGGGACAGCATCACACGAAGAAAAATGGTCTTACCCCAAAGGCCGATGACACCTCTACTGAGAAATGATGACCTAATCCGAACACCCTGGAATGGGCATCTGTTGACTGTGCCTGTTGAGCATTCCTCCTCCCTTCTTTTGGTTACAACACCTCACCGTCCCTTGAAGAAAGAACCTCTCCTTCATTCCACAAGTCTTGGTGAGTCTATTAATCAAGGCACCTTGCGGCATCAGCCAAGAGGTGAGATGATGACTCAGGTTAGGCAAACCAGACCCTGTGCTGGGAATCTGAATCTTGAATAGACTGACATAAGGATGGAACGAAGTCATTCCAAAGACTCTCTCAGTCTAGATCCCTAAGGCCACCCTACATCATGTCCTTAACAAGGTATAGCTTTCCAGCTATTTTTTCTAAAAGATTTTATTTTCGGGGTGGCTGGGTGGCTCAGTCAGTTAAGCATCTACCATCAGCTCAGGTCATGATCTCAGGGTCCTGGGATTGAGTCCCACATCGGGCTCCTTGCTCAGCAGAGAGCTTACTTCTCCCTCTGCCTACCGCTCCCCCTGCTTGTGCTCTCTCTCTCTCTCTCTCTCTCGCTGTGTCTCTCTGTCAAATGGATGAATAAAATCTTAAAAAAAAAAAAAGATTTTATTTTTAAGTAATCTCTATACCCATCGTGGGGCTTGAACTCACAACCCTGAGCTGAGATCAGGAGTTGCACGTTCCACCCACTGAGCCAGCCAGGTGCCCCTCAGCTCTCTCTTTAATTCTGTCCACTACCCGGGGGCTTTCTGCAAAATCCTTTTTTTCCCCCTTAAATTAGCCACTGTTGATTTCTGTGGTTTCAGAAAAAAAAAGCAACTACAAACTGATAGTTTCATATATACTGATATAACATCTAATACAAACTAGATAGTGGGCTGCAGGCAACAAACCTTTGAAGAAAGAAGAGGAATTTAGAACTGGTTACTGGGCCAAATCATAGAAAACAGCAAGGAAACTTCTGTTTGTATTAGGGTATCGGAAACCAGAAGTCCATGGAACAAGAAGGGAATACAGGTCAATGAGGTATTGCCTATGATCAGGGACGCTACCTCATTATACTCTTCTAGTAGGAATGGCCAAGTGAAAGATTGGATTATCAAAAAATGATGTCTGGTGATCTGCAAAAAAAACAAAAAAACAAAACCCACCTCTCCAACCAGGAGGCCAGTTGGTTTTCGTCAATGATATTGGGCTATCGTAAACATAATCAAATGGTGACTCCAACTCAAGGTGTACTTTCAGATGTAGATCCTAACTGGAATAAACTAGTAACCACCACCCCCACCCCCACCCCCCCAGCACCTAGAATGCAGTTACGAAGCTGGTAATAAATGCATTTCTCCATTGGGATAACCTGAGGACATGAGAAAGCAGTTCACTTTCACCTCCCTTAAAGCAGTTCACTTTCACCTCCTATCAACTCAGAACACGGTGTATTACACTAGTCTACCATATTGAAGTTATCAGGTTGACAGAACCTAGAGACAAAGAAGACACAGGTGCTTTGCATGTATTCCAGATGGTGGGATATAAATCCCATGAACATACAGGGCCTGCCACTTCAGGAAGTTTCTTGTGATCCAATGGTCCGTACAAGACAGAATATGCCCTTTAAAATAAGGATAAACAACAAACTAGTACCAGTGGTTGCCTCCAATGTGGAGACCTGGATAGCTGGATGATAAGTGCAGAAAACAAACTTGGGTTTTACTGTCCACCTTTTTGCACCTTTTCAAAAACATTTGGCTGACATCTCTGGGACTCATGAACATAAACTTGCATGGGTTTTAGACCATTTATCTGCTTCTGGCTATTTTTTGGCAATGAGAAATATGGGTAGGGCCCAGAGCAAGAATCACTGCACAGTTGGTTCATCCTAAATTGCTCTGCCACATATGACCCAGCAGATCGAATGGTGTTTAAAGTGTGTGTGGAAGATCTGGATTCTGGGCAGAGCCTATAGCAGGCCTCAGTGACTGGACTGATTGTCCAAGCCACAAAGCCGGGTGTGCCCAGCAGTACTCTATCATCATGTGCAAATTATGCCTGCTTGAGCAAAATGCATGAGTGAGGTTTTTGGATGCTGTGTATGTCTTCCCTGCTGTGTCATATAATTTTTTTTAATTCCCTTCCTTCTCATTTTTCCCTCTCCTACTTACTACTGCATATATAGAGTATATTATTAGTAAATAAATTTTCTAAAGTCTTAATTTACCAACTATCACAGAAATGGGAAGAGGAACTGACATCCAGAAATTCTGGACCTGAAGCCAGAAGCATTAACCAGGCATTACTTCAGATTATCTCCTATTTTGAAGGGAAAGCTAAATTATGTTAGTTGGAAGTGTTTTAAAAATTCTTTGTGTAGACAGCAGCAGGTCTGAATGTCCTGAGTAACCAGCAAGTGCAAAGTAGTAGATATCTGTGGGTTTTGCCCATCTACCACCCTTTTTCCTGTTCTTTTAACATGAATGCACCCCACTTTTGCACTGAAGAACTGCCCTTCTTCCATTCCATATATTCTTACTAAGACTATGGATCAAGGTGTGCCTCCTTAAGAGTGAGAGAGTTACATAGGTCTAACAGATGAGGCTAACAGCTAGGAAAGAATGCTATGCAAATAAAATAAAGTTTACGTCTCTTTATCTGACACCACTCATAAACAGCAGACTTTCACCCAACAGAGAGAAGAGCTTATGATGATGTCACTTAAGGCACAGTTGGTACAAGTTAACAAGTTAACTTTTGTTTGTTTCTTCCCCCCCCCCCCAGTTTAATGAATATCTTTAAAGACACCAAAAAGCAGACAAGACAGCCAAATGAACCCCTATGCACCCATTAACTAGTTCAAGCAAATCACAGACATCATACCACTTTACCCAAAATACTTTGATTTGTATCTCTTTTCTAAGGACTCAAAAAGAAAAAAGAAACTTAACTACGCTATCTTTCACACCCAATAAATCCAGCAATAATCATCTAATAGCCCATCTAAGTTCAAATTTCTTTAAAATTTCCCTTTAGGTTGGGTTGTTTATATTAGGATCCAAACAAGATCTACACATTGCATATGGTCAATATTGATATTTCTCCTTTACTCTGTAACAAAATAATATAAAAATAAGTGTCCCTTAATCTGTAATAATTACCCCTTGATTTTTTTAACTTTTTCATAACATTCATCCCCTGAAAAAAACAACCAATAGAAGAAGCTAATAGAATCTATTGTATTGACTAGTAGAATCTTTCAAAGGTGCATTTAGCTGATTGCATTTCTGTGGTGTTAGCATGTTTTGCTATCCCCTATACTGCCTACAAACTGAAAGCACGATTCAGAGGTTTTTTTAGATTTAGGGTCAACGTTTTCCCAAGAATACTTCATTTGTAGTGGTGTGTGCTTTGAATCAAACCAGAAGGCATATACTGGTTGTCTCATGTACCATAATGTTGAAACTGATCAGTTGTTTCAGGTACTGTCAACCTAATCCATCCATTATAAAGTTCACCATCAACCCTTTCCTGAATGGGCTTCTGAACTGATGATCATTTTAGATCCATTAGGGGTTGAAAAATAGTGATTTTCCTATTTTATCCATTCTCCTGCATTTTTATGATGTTTCCTGACATATCAAAGCTGTACAGTTTTAGGTAGTAAGAATAACAATCTTTTCCTATGGAAATCCAATGTATGTCTCTCTAACCCTGTGAAATTGCCAAAAGAGTTGCTAACTTCTCTGACCCCCTCTTGCAGGTTCTCAGTCTCTCCCAGCTTCTCAAGAAATGGCAATGCCCTGAGGGTGAAAAGCTGCTAAAGAATCTGTTCAGTACTCTGCACTTCCTTTCACACCAGGGGCTTAACCCCTTGAGTACTGACTTCAATGGCTTCAAAAGATGTTTTATCTGGCTCTTCTAGGCACTGTAAATGGCTGGAAGTAGAAGTCTATCATAAATTCTCTTGATTAACCAGGATAGGTGAGGTAAACAAAAGTATGGTACATAATATATTTAGTGTAAACATACTTAATTAAAATTGCATCCAATTTCAGTCCTATTTCAGGTAATGGTAGACTATACAATTGAGACCAACCCACCTACTGAGCATGGAATACAAAAACATAATTTAAAAATCATCAAGGAATCAGAAAGACAGTGTCAAATTATAGAGAAAGATCTTGGCACATGGGTTACACAGGCCTAGGGATGCATTTCTGATCCTGAAGATGCAGTTAAAAGGCAAAGGTTAAAAAAGCTCTTTTGGGGTGCCTGAGTGGCTCAGCCAATTGAGCGTCTTACTCTTGATTTCGGCTCAAGTCATGATCTCAGGGTCAAGAGACTGAGTCCCACATCGGGCTCCATGCTCAGCGGGGAGTCTGCTTGGGATTCTCTCTCTCCCCCTCTCCTGCTGCCCCTCCCCCCACTCCAAAATTAATAAATGCATCTTAAAAAAAACCAAAAATCCTCTTTTGATAACCTTGCCAGAGAATAATAGTAGGAGGCCAGCCCTACCAAAGTGAGGGCCTGGTAAACCACCCCACACTTAGGGTTGAGGCCTATAAGGGTACACCCTGGGAGGATGGGTGAAACAGAAGTGAACCAGCCTGCATATACCATGCCTAACTATGAAATTAAAACTAAATTAAGGTGGTCCCTGGTTTCTAAGTCTGCTGCCAGGTGCCTGGAAGATACAAACAAAAATCCTCTCTGAAGGAAAACAACATCATCGTAGGTGTCTAACTATTTCTAAAAATAATTTTTCAAATACAATAAAAATTACATAATGAAGACAATCAAGCACACAGGAAGAAAAGAACACATGAAGAAGAACTCCAAAACAACAGACAAGAACAAAAAAACAAAACAAAGAATATGGTAGAAATTCTAAAACTGAAAAGAAAAAAAAACAAAACTAGCTGAAATTAAGAATTCAACAGATACGTTTAACAGGTGATCAGACCCAGCTGAAAACAGAATTAGTGAACTTAGAAGATAGAGCAGAAGAAACTACCCAGAATTCAACATGGAAAATAAAAATAATGGAATATACAGAAGAATGGATAAGATATAAAAAAATACAACAAGATGGCTAGAAAACATACCTTCAATACAATAAAAGGGAAAAAAGGGCCAACCCAGAATACTATAACCACCTAAAATATTTAAGATAAAGTGAAATAAACATCTGACCCATGAGAGAATCTGCCACTAGTAAGCCTGCTCTCAGACAAAAAATGATCCCAGACAGAATTCTGGAAGCACAAGAAGAAATGAAAAATAACAAAAATGGTAGATACATGGAAAAAATTAAATTAACATTTATGATATAAAATAAGAATAATATCATTGGGGTTTTAAATATATACAGAAATTAAGATATATAAAAACAGTTAAGAAAAATAGAGTCAAAGAATTCTAAAGACTGCATTTTCCAGGAGAATGAAGATAAAAGTGTTAACATTAGTTTTAATAATTCAAGAATACGTACTGTGATTTCTAGGATATCCACTAATAGAATATCAACAGGTAGTATATAATTTCCAAGTTATCAGAAGAGAAAAATTTACAATTCAAAAAACCACCCCAAAAGGGGAAGAATGAAGAGAAAAAGGGAATATAGTATGGACAAGATTTTAAAAAAGCACAGAGTGAAATGGTAGATTTAAACTCAAATATATCAATAATTATATAATATATAAATGGCTTAAATTTCTAAGTAAAACCCAAAGATTATCAGGTCTTTTAGTTTTTTATTATTTATTTTTTAAGTTTTTATTTAAATTCCATTTACTTAACAAACATAATAATAGTTTCAGGTGTACAATATAGTGATTCAACATATCCATACATCACCTGGTGCCCAACGCAAGTGCAGTCCTTAATCCCCATCACCTATTTCACCCACTCCCCGTCTCTGGTAACTATCAGTTTGTTCTCTGTAGTTAAGAGTCTGTTTCTTGGTTTGCCCTTTCTCTTTTTTTCCCCTTTGTGCTCATTTGTTTTGTTTCTTAAATTCCACATACAAGTGAAATCATATGGTATGTCTTTCTTTGACTGACTTATTTCACTTAGCATAATACTCTCTAGCTCCATCCATGCTGTCGCAAATGGCAAAATTTCATTCTTTTTCATGGCTGAGTAATATTCCTGTGTGTGTGTGTGTGTGTGTGTATGTACACACACCACATCTTCTTTATCCATTCATCAATCAATGGACACGGGCTGTTTCCATAATTTGGCTATTGTAGATAACGCTATCAGTTTTTAATTTAAAAAAACTATATGTTGTTATAAAAGGTACATCTAAAACATAAAAATACAGTAATTCAGAGAGGCTGAAAGAATAGGAAAAGAAAAACCATACAAACCTAACCAAAGGAATCCAATAAACTGTACCAACTCAAATACACTTTGGGACAAAAAGCATTACCAGAAGTAAAAAGGGTCATTTAGTAATGACAAAGTGTTCAATTCACCAAGAAGATTAAACAATTCTAAATCTGTATGCTCCAGTAATACAGAAATGTAAAACAAACTATAAAGCTCAAAATATAACACAGAAATTGACATACCTACAAAAAGAAATAATCAATCCCAATCATACTGGGAATTTTCACACATCCCTCTCAGTATATCATAATCATGCAAAAATCCACAAATTAAAAACTCTCCCTCAAAGAATACTCCGAGCTTATTGTTTATGTACACCAGCAGAATGTTCATAGCAGCACTGTTCATAATAGACCCAAACTGAAAAGAACCCAAATGCCAAAAAAAAGAGTAGAATGAATAAATTAAATGTGATATATTCATACAAAGGAATACTATACAGCAGTGAAAATGCCTACAGGCATAGAGATGAATTTTCAATCATAATGTTGAGAAAAAGAAACCAACCCATAATATATAAGATACGATTCATTTACACAAAGTTCAAAATCAGGTAAAACTAAACTGCAGTGGTTACCCTGAAAAGTCAGGAATCCTATTACCTTTAGAGGAAGAAAAGAAGTACTATGGGGAAGGTATATGTAAATGGCAATCAATATGCTGGCAATATTCTATTTCTTGGCCTGGATGCCAGTAACATGTGTATTAACATTTTAAAATTTATAAAACCGTGAGTCATGTTTATGTGCTTTTCTATATGTATTACTTTCCATTACAAAAAAAAAAAAAAATCTTTAACTTCTAAATATACATTTACCATACAGATATTACTCCAAAGGAAAAAAAGAAAATATGTTATAGCTTATAAATGCTAATCATTAAAGTATCTGATGAATACAATAAAAATTTTGAAGTATTGAAAGAGTATCTTCTATTTTTTAGCTGAGTTCTCTGAAAATATTACAACTATCAGAATTGGCCAGAGATACAATCCTAGTGTTTGTTTTCTTTCTCCTTCCCATCCTCAAATAATGGCTCCATTTTTCCTAGTCTTGGCTCTCAGGAGGAGAAAATCCACAGCCTTCTCTACCCACCCTCACTTCCCCATAGCTATGTGGCTACTGCTTTGCCCTGAGAGGGCTATTGTCATAAGGTGGAAGAGACATCCAATTCATCTCTCAGGGGAGGGTAACCAGTGAGAGGTCCATGTTCAAGGAGACAAAATGAGGCCGTGTCCATGCAGCTAAAACAGAATGCATGCCTCATAAAAGAGAGGATTCTGCAGATTCACGGTGATTTCAACTTTTTTCACAAATCATTAATTTTTGTATCCCAGTTAATCTGCACACTTACTAGACAACTGAGATCTGACTTTACATCTTTTGATTGATATCAAATTCTTGATGTAAATCAAGAATATCAAATTTCAATGTAAATTTTTTACTTTCTCATGAGTCTGCTTAGTGTGCATGCCCTCACATGGACATAGGTCTATGCCCATATTCATTTCATTGGAGCAACTAGAGAAATAATGTTTAGCATCTTTTGAGAGCATAAAAGAAAGGTGGATGCCAATGACATCACTTCCTTAGAATTCAGGATTTTAACAAGTATTTTGTACACAAACTGTATATGCTTATGTGGCAAAAGCAAATGGCACAGAAAGTTGGAAGGAAATCCTCATTTTCCATTTCTTGAGTTATTTCTCTTTTGGCACATTTACCCAGTCCTAAAGAATCAAAACCATGATTTCACCTTCTCCACATATACAGACTAAAAACAACAAAAGTTCTTAGTCCCCTCACTATATATTTCCAGGAGAAAATAAAATAACCTTCAGAAATTGCCATATAGAAGAGACAAAAGAAATGTCCTGTGAGCAGAGAGAGCTAGACACCCAAATGCAAATGACTGTCTAGTAAAGGATCCCCATGTACTTGTTCATGTTCCTGTCTTTTGCTATTAGAGGAGATCCTACAGAAGAAGGAGGCAGAAGGAAGAGGGATAAAGTAGCAAGGGAATCCAGCCATCAGAGCTAGCAAACATCAGATACTGAAACAGGGCTGGTTCAAAATGGTGTCCGCATTGGGGGCGCCTGGGTGGCTCAGTCGGTTAATGTCTGACTTCAGCTCAGGTCATGATCCCAGGGTCCTGGGATCGAGCCCCATCTCGGGCTCCCTGTTCAGCCGGAAGCCTGCTTTTCTCTCTCCCTCTGCCCGCCTCCACACTGTGTTCTTGCTCACTCTGCTCTCTCTCTCTCTCTCAAAAAATTAATAAATAACCTTTTTAAAAAATGGTGTCTCCTTTGGATCACTGTCTCCCCCTCTTTTCTCATTTATAAACTGCTTGAAAGTTACTCCACTACTTGCAAAGTACTATTTTATTAACTCAAATCACCACAGCACAAAGATACACCACTATTCATGAGGGTTCACATTGTGAGTGGCCAAGATAACATGACCTGGATTCAAAATACAGCAGGTGAAGAAGAGGTAATGCTTCAGTGCTAAAAGGTTCCCCATTCTGGTGATTTCTGTTCTCTGGGTAAAGGATATATTCAAAAACTTAATGGAAATGTGCTTCACAAAGAATACGGTGTTTACCAAGCACAACTCATGAGAAGTAATGAAGGAAAGAAAAGCATCACAACACTTGAGCAGTGTCTGAAGAAAGATGATGAAGAGGAAAGAAACAAGTAGGTGACAGGCTGGGGCAAAGTATCCTAATTTATTAAAAAAACAAACAAAAGCATTTCCCTTAATTTAGATACCAAGTGTTAAGAACCTGGCAAGGGACAGCTCCCAGACCAATGGTTCTCAAATTATCTTTTAGAAAGCAAGGTGGGTTCCCAAAGTTCCACGTTGACACCTGAGTATTTAAGCAGCCCTGACTTCAAAGAGTAAATCCTGCAGCCCCAGGCAGGAGCACGCAGGATGTTCTGTCTATCACAGCACTGGGAGTGACCAGGAATGGCATGAGCCAGCAATTCCAGCCTCTCATTTAACATTATGTGACAGTATTATCCTCTCTTAATCTATAAAGTTTCAGGATGGAAAATCCCTTCTATAATTTAACTTACAATTTTCTGATCCTCCATTAGTATTGCTGTTGAAAGGCAATTCGCTATCTCAAAAAGGCTGTCCCATCTAGAGACAACTTAGAACTCAACTGTTTTTAGATTTTCTGAAAAAATCTAAAAAGAATCCTTACTCAGCTGATATGATGAGGAATCTGGTGCCTTTAAAGTCCTGTCAAAGGCTACAATTGCCACAGATATAAAGGAAAAATACTCTAAAAATCATTTCATTTTAATCATCATTGTTTTCTTTCATGGCAAAGAGTTGGTAATCTATTAAGGCCAAGTATGCAAATAAGAGTAGCCAGGGCTACATTTTGAATAGTGTGAGAAATTCAAAAGTAGTTATTATAATTTAATTGTGACCACTAAAGTAATTACCAAGCTCCTACCATCTGTATCTTCTAAACCAGTACAGTGGGTAAACATCTAGGATGAAGTCACAAAAGTGACAACAATGACAACAGTGATATAGAACTTTAAAGCTCTTTAAAAAATTGTTTAGTAAAATGAAACCTTGTATAAAAGTTCAACTCATAAAAGGGACAGACCTGTGCAAATCATGTATCAAATAAGGGATTAATATCCAGAATATATGAAGAACTCCCACAACTCAATGAAAGAAAGAAAGAAAGAAAGAAAGAAAGAAAGAAAGAAAGAAAGAA